>NW_013666210.1:466699-494618 GCF_000517525.1 Limulus polyphemus
TTCAACCAGCTAAACTAATAGCCTTGTTAGCATTGCAGTAAGTATATCCTATCACTTCTCTTTCATCATCTGTATGATGATAAATAATGAATGGACTTGGTGGTGGGGAAAACCTCCGTCCAGAAAAGGAGAAATAGATGAACACATTTTCTGTTGTTTAAGTTCTCCTTAAATAAACTTTATGCAAGATCATTAAAAATCTACAACAGAATAGAGAAAACTACAGACCCATTTCAGGGTATACCTCGACCTGATTTCCCGATAGGATTATAGGAAGTGTAATTTAGAATAGGAAACAAGCAAGTGATTTTTGAAAGGGAATGAGGCAGCCTGGGGGAGCTTGAAATATCACCAATAAATTTACAGTATTTAAAGTTTTAAGGTGCTGATTACTAAATGGATTCCCCGCAACTTAGTATTTTTTGGGGTTTATGAGTAGATAGTTAATATCAAATGTGAAATAGAGTGACACAAATATAGTGGAAATTTGTGTATTCTTCTATAGATAAGGAATAAGTAACAAGAAACTTCAGCTTCCTTAAACAGGACTTGTGAACACTGTTATACGGCATGTCGCATCTTTTGGAAAGAGCTAATAAAGTGTGTTATGGCAATTTTTATATGTGTTAACTAGATGATGATCTTTAATATGTTATGTCTATTATTATTATTAGGACTACATTACACACAACTTGTAAATGTATCCAATATGCGATTATTACATTGCCTACATGTTTCAGTGATTTTGTTTTCATTTATATCAAAGGTTAATTCATATTGCATTAATTTATAGTTAGGAGTACAAAAGTGAGCAATTACTCAAAACAACTTACAGCATTCAAACGTGTATTGAATGCTCTTATTTAACCTTAGCCCTTCTATTTTCTCTTAGTCTTGTTTGTAAGTCCAATCACACAATAAGTTTTGAGCTTGTGCAGAAAGTATGACAAGTGTCCCTTGCACCTGCATCTACCTGAATACCTGATGTAAATGATTGAAGTAATGATTGTTTACCACTACATATGCATTTTAGATGTGTAATTATTTGTCTTTTAAATCACTTGAAATTTAACATTCAGACATTTTTCTAATTGCTTTTAATTGGTTTAATAAATATTAAATATATATAAATGTTTATTTCAGTATTTTATACTAAGACTGCTGTTATAACAAAAATAAATGAAAGTTCCATTACAATTACAAGTTTCACATAGCAATTCCATTCAAAATTTGTATGTGTAAAAGATTTATTATTATTATAATACAAGTTATTTTCCAACACTTTCAAAACCCATGCCCTACATTGTTACTCGAAATCAGTGTAAATTTTAACTGTAAGAAAAAGGTATTATAAACTGTTTTACTAGAAACTCCAATAACTTGTTTAGGCAAAATGTCTACTGTTTAAAACCATATGAAGTATTGTTTCTGTTAAGTGTGGACTTTCCAAATGGTTTTACAAGTGATCTTTGATCATAAATTCCAGTATTTTGTTTATAACAAAAGCTAAACTATTACTTCTAGATTCTCCATCAAACATGTTTTTTAAAAATAGTTTTATCAGATTTTTCCAGGGCCAAGCAACTTTAGAAAGATAGCAGTTTAAGCCTCTTTATTTAATTTTACTGTTCAATGTTTTTACAACAGGTCCAAAGATAAATATTAAAAGATAAATGTATTTGCTGCAGTTGCTTTTAGACAAACTTTCCTTGTCATTGCTAAGAAAAAAGTCTAAAATAGCATTTTCTGGTACAGGATTTTTAACATAGGACAATATTTTCCGCAAACGCCTGCACGTTTTCAGCTTCTGAAAAAACTGCTAATTTCTATAAGATTAGTCACCAGTAAGAACAATCCTTTAGTGACTACAGCATATAACAAACATACTTAGACATTTTTATCATATTCAAGAATCAACTGTGAGTGTTCTTTCTAGTGCGTGGGATCATTGAAACCTTGCATTTTTTAAGTGTGTGTCTGACTGTAAACAGTACATTTCATACTTGGTGACATGCCTGATATTTTGACCTATTTCAGTGAGTAGGTTTATGTTTTCCTGAATGAGTCTTTTTGACACACATATTTTAAGTATTAAACATGACTGCATTCATATTGCTTTTGATTAGTAAAAGGTCCATTAATATGGAATTTTACCAGATCTAAAACAAGATTAAAAATGTGTTTCTTGCTTTGGTTATCCCTGCTTCCATGGTTACTAACTGTGCTCCCATCCATGCTGATTGTGGCCAGATGCCTGACTGTTTCTGCATTTATTTGTGCTGTTTATGGCTCATTATTGTTAGTCTGCGAATAAAGAGAGTAAACAAAGGATAAGAGCATTTGTAGCATTATTTCTATTAGTGAAGAGTCATAAAATACCCACAAAGTTAATGTAATAATGTAACCCTTGAGAATCTCTGAACTATTCTTAACAATGTCAATATCCTTGTGACGTACCCATCCATGAAGTTCTGGGTTGAGCACAGCTAAATTACATATTTCTAATAGTCACATCTATCCAGGTTGCTTAAATCTCGGGAAACTTAAGAGGTGTTGTAAAATTGTAACAGGTAACTGTGGAAACAGTACAAACAAAATTCTTTTCCCTCAACTAAGCATAATTGTTTATCCTTAGCAATTCTTTCAAGATGAAGAACAATGTGTCAATGATATCCATCAAAATTTTCACTGTGTCCCCTTAATTTTGAAAGTTGTAATGAAAAATGTCATATCCATTAAACCCTAATACTGTGAGGTTAATAAGGATCATACTTTTTATTTATCTTGATTGTGGTTTGTATATAACATTAATTTGTGTCGGAAGTACTTGTTTACTGATATTTTGTCCTACTACATGTTATGGTGTATAGTATTAAGTTACTGTTGAATTTAATATTTTCAACCACATTTTAAAAAACCAATTTCTTTTGGACATTTTCAACAACCTTGGATAGCCTTTGCCTATTTGTACTGATAAGTTAATGATAGAGTAATACAGTGGTGCAATACTTGTGCTAACATCATGTTGTTCAGAAGGACATTTATGGGATTGTTTAAACATTTACAAAAACTCATTTCATATTTATAAATGTCAGCTCATGTGTTACTAAGGCAAATTATTATAAACAAATATATAGGTAGTAAATGAATTTGAGAATTAAATTCATTGTAAAAGCAAGCAAATAAAATATTCTGTTGCAACTTGTGTATGGTGCAAAGAGAGTCTTTATTTTGATTCCTGATGTAGACTAGAATGAAGCTGGACATGCAAGTAGATGAAGATGCTAAATATGAAGTGAAGGATAAAACAATGATACTGCTTATGTAGGTAACTAAATGGAGCCACTAGATGTGGGTGTGTTGATTAAAAGAAAAACAATTGGGTAGATATGCAGGTGTGTGTTTTTATTGTTATGTACACTCTACCTGTATATGACCTGCATTCATTAGGAAAGATATGCTTTTTAATTGCAAATTTACTCATAGTCTAATAAAGTCTAATTACACATCCATGCATATGTATTGGTTTTATTTTATTTCGTTTTCAGATGTTTCTGAACTGATACCTGCAGGAAATAGTTCATTTGTATATATGTAAGTGAAATAAAGCTTGTTCTGGATACTCTGAAATTTAGTAAGAGTTTTGACATGTACTGTAAGTGATTTGAGCCACAGTGGTAATGTATCTCAGGACAAGAAAATTAATCATGAAATGGAATACTTGTGTAAAGTTCATACCATTGGTCTAGTATCAGTTACCATATACAACATGACCTTTTAATCACATGATCATTATAAGTTTGTAATGATATTTATTTGTATGATTCAAAGATTTGTACTGAGATGTTTGATTGCAGTGTAGTACATGTATGTATGAAATATTTTTAATTTGGATTGAATTCTGAATTTCTGTATGTTTTCATTGATTTTTATGCATGCAATTTTCTAAAAATAATTTGTTTCCAATTTTTCACAAATTTCTGTTAAATGCCGTTTATTTTACTTGCAAGTCTATAAATATGTTATCTGTGATATCTGTTTAGTTATGGTGCTGTGTTTCAGCTTAAGTAAATTATAAATTGATTCATTATTTTATTTTTAGCTTTTTCTGATTTGCATGTAAAAAAAGCTGTACAGTGACGTACGGGCCAATTGTAGCAGTTTTGGATGTCCTGTGTTAACGGTTGAAGTACTGTAGTTTTAATGGCTGACATGGAAGCTGTAGTGGCAGTTGCCATTAGTGTACTTGCTGTAGTATTTTTGGGATCTTTGGTAGCATTGATTGTAATGTGTCGGCAGAAATATTGCCGCCAGTCAGATCTCCTATCTTCTCATTTTAATGACAATAGGTAAGAAACTAAAACTTAGTTGATTGAAAAAAGGACATTTTTCTTAAAAATAAAGATGGTCTCTGTACAGTAGGTCAGAGAGAGAGTGATGATAAAGTATTTTTCATTTAAATTGCTTATTTAGTATAAGTAATAAAATATTTCAGTTCATATATTCTGAAATAAATGCTGATTATGTGATAAAAACCATTACCTTTTCTCACATAAATAGCTCTTCTCATTCAGTGCTTCCCTCTATATGCAAACAAAATGTACGCATGCCACAACAAGCCTTTTACCTCGCCCTCCGTTGGAATTGACTGATTCCAATGCATCTCTCATGCAAATCATCATATGTCAATCCTCCACCAATAACAGTGTGACATACTCTCATGACGCATGTGACTCCCTCTAACTATCATTTTGAAGATGGAAGCACCGGTTTTGAGGGCAGGAAGTGTGAGCGGAGGTAAGTGCCTATCGGAAATACATTTTCATTATAGGAAAATTATAACTTCCGATATGGTACATTACCTCCGCTCAGATAATTAGCTAGAATCTCACATTGAATAGGTGAAGGGACCAATACAAGGGAAAGAAAGTATCCTGATGCACATGACTTCCTCTATTTACTTCTACTGAACTATCACTTCTTGTTTGGCAGTACTTGTGTTTCGACGTTTTTTCTTCAGATAATCTTCTCTGTTATATTGCCCACATGGCTTCTTTCTTTGGTGTCTGTTCCTCCCTTTTTCTTCCTTGGCTGCCGTCTTCTGTTCATGATCTTTGTCCTTCCACCTTTGGCAATTGGGTTCGACTCTTAATTCAGTTGGCTTCTTCTTCCTTATTGTCTTCCTCCCATACTTTGTTCCAAGTGTCTTCTCATCCAATTTGACACCTTATCTTTTCATCGGCGTTTCATCTTCAGTGTCCCTTGGAGGTACCTCTTTAAATTGAGCATGCGGACTACTCATGATACATTCATCTCTCACTATTTGCATCAGATCACGGTTTTCTTCTTCTTAAGGTTATCGTCTTCTGCCTGTAGCCATTCTTCAGAATTCAGTTATTTTTTTTTATCTTTTTCCTTTTCAGGAGCCTTTTTCCCTTTTATTATTGTTCATTGTTTGGATCCCACTCCGTGGCGAGTGGTGCCTGACCAGGTATTGTTTAACAGATCAAATCTGCATTATAAGGCCATGTCAACTTATGTATTATATTTCCATGGTCATACAGTGCACACTGTAGAGATGGTGGAGTGTGTGTTCCACAACATCACTTGTAGGTTTATCCTTGCAATGGAATTTTGATAAAACATTTGCCCATCCTGAACTGCACACACCCATGAACTACATGGGTATAGCAGAAGGAGATAGCTGCCATTCCTGTCATGCCATGTATTGAATAAATCGATATGGTCTGCTTTTAAAAATAGGGTTTTGTGATCACCCATTGTATTTTCTCAGGTGTTTTCATTCCTCCAGACTCTCTACCACATTATTCCCCCTTTTCTTCTAGTGGAGTTTGGGAATCGTTACCACTTTCCAGTTCCAAGCTGCTGGAGTGGTTGACCATGGATGCACCCTCCTGAATGGGTTAATGAAATACGAACAAAATATAGAAATGATTATAAAACCATTCATATGAGAGTAGGGTGGGGTGTTCTGCTGGTGTAGATGGTATGATATCCTCCAATATGAAACATAAAAACAAATGGGAGTGAGACATCAAAATTGTAGTTCACCCCCTTCAATTGGGATCCTTCATCCTATCCGCGTAGATGTCAGTTCCCAGTGGCTGGGTTTTGTATTTAGAGTAGAAACAATCAACATAAGTCCTCACATATGTATTACAGATGTCTATATTTCTTTCTCAATAATACTCCATCAGTGTTGTGGGTCATAGTGGAGGTAATTGTGGAATGTTATGGTTTTTTCCCTTCTGCTATCCCTCAATGCTTCTTATTCTGAAGATGTTAAAGCGCTTGGGGTGGTTCCAGTCAATTTCACTTTTGAGGAAGAGGGTTTACATTATGTAGACATCTTTTCGATTCTGGATGTCAGGTTCTCAGATCAATCTATTAATTTATCATATTCACATGTGCCCTGTTCTTGAGTCGGGGGGAGGTACTAGGTTCCCTCTGGTCTCAGGAACTTTAGGTGAAGTTGGTATGATCCTCTTTCCTACCCCCACATGGGTGTTGATTGGTCGGGTTTTGAATTATAGTTGACTTACCAATGGTATGATCCTCATCTTACCCCCTGCATGGATGTCTGTGCCCATTGGCATTGGTTTTGGATGTAGTTGACTTGCTGTATACGATCCATCGTGCCCTAGCCACTCTTCACCTAGGGGCACATCTTTTTAATTTTACCCACTTTTATAATTTCTGGGATAGAGATGCATAAATATTATATGGTTTGGCTCACTATCCGACATTAGTTCTCTCCCACCTGGATGTGCTTCTCTATTTTCCACCCATATGTGCAACATTGATCTATGATGGGCGAAGAGTATATCTAGTTCAGAAGTGGTGCGGTCCCCCATATCAGATCTTAGAATCTGACTGTATCCTCTTAGGGAGTGTCCTTCGGATGCTTTCGAAGGATACTTTCTTTCCCTTGCACTGGTCCCTTCACCTATTCAGTGTGAGATTCTAGCTAATTATGTGAGTGGAGGTAATGTACCATATCGGAAGTTATAATTTTCCTATACTGAAAATGTATTTCCGATAGATACTTACTTCCAAAACTCGAAGTGATAGTTAGAGGGAATCACATGCATCATGAGAGTATGTCACACTCTTATTGGTGGAGGGTTCACACATGATGATTTGCATGAGAGATGCATTGGAATCAGTTAATTCTAATGGAGGGGAGATAAAAGGCTTGTGGCATGTATAATTTTTTGCATATAGAGGGCAGCACTGAACAAGAAGAGCTATTTATGTGAGTGAAGGAAATACATTTTCAGTATAGGAAAATTATAACTTTTTGTATTGTTTCACTATACTTTTTTATATTTTTTACTTTTTTGAACCAGAATATAACAAAGTGGTTTGTTTATATTACTGTACAGCAGAAGTGGCCAATCCATGATACTCCTATCACTTATATTGCATATTACGGCACATAGTACAAACTTCTATGAAATTTCCATACGTACATGCAGTGTTATTAAAGTATGTGGTATATTTTAATTATTTTATTTTATGTGTAATGCATTTTGATTTGATTGTTTGAACCCCTACATTCCTATGAACTTTAGTTTGGAATGTTTCATTTGGTCAGTAACACCCTACTCAAAATTCAGAGCTTAAAGTTGGCACATCTGCTAGAAAGGTTAGCCACCCCTGTTATATAGTGTATTTGAATTTGCAGGCTGAAACCTGTAAAAACAAGTGAAATGTGTACTGTAAGTTGTCACATTTGTTTATGACTACACAATTTTTAAAGAAGAGGAAGTACTTTGTGCAAATTTGTAAGAAAACTATAGTAATACATCATTATAATAGTGCACATATGACTAGAGTTAAGAAAATATAAAAACCTAAACAGTTTCAACAGGCCTAGCTTGGTTTGTTTAAGCTACACTGTTATAACTTTCAAAATACATTTTTGTTTTGTTTTTATACTCAGACTTTTGCATATTTTAACCAGCTATGTTTCCAAATGCTTATCCTACTTATAATTTCATCAACATTTTTGAACTGTGTACAGAATACTTGTAAAAGTACAAGTTTTTTTTAAACTTTTATCATGTTCTTGGTTTGTTCTATCAGTTCTGTTTTTATATATATGTAGGTAGAATTCCAGTTTTTGTAATGAATCTATTAATTGTTTCATGTTATTGAATAGTTATTTGCCTTTCTGACCACACTTTACTGTATTTTCATTCATTTAACTGTAAAACAATTACTGACTTTTGTGATTTGATACTCCTAATGTTTAGCAGATTAGCTTGTACTGTTATGTGAGATTTTCACTTGGTGTCATGGTGAGTCATACCCTAGTGTTTGCTCTACTTTATCTTTTTCATGTTATCTCATAACCTGTTGGTTTCACATAGCAATATACATACTCCTCACTGGATACTGACTACTAGGTGTAATTATAATTTGTACGTTTTGTCTTTTCCATTCATTCTTGAGAACATAAAGGATTAATTTATGCCTTGAAGTAGAATATAATCCTGCAATATTTTGTGTACATGTACTGGATATAAGATCAGAGTGTGACCAGATTCAGAAAGGTTAGTGTTCACATTTCTGATGTCCTTTGTAGAAGGTAAATGTATCAGATCTAATTATCATAGAATTCAGAAAATATTTCTCCCTGTTGAATTTCTGATGTTAGTTGTACAAAATACCAGATAAAAATGTTATCAGGTTCAGAAAAATTTGTAATCTCCTTGTTGAATCAGCTTGATGAACTGTGATACTGTGTGGCTGTTGTTAATTTTATGTTAAAGCTTTTCCTTGTTATAGTTTTTTAAAATTAAAATTTTTTTTTCTCAGAATATTTATACTGTAAAAATGAGTTTGTCTTGAAATGAGGTCATTGACATTTATTTCATTTTACTCACTGTATTCTACATTTTGTTTTCATATGTTTTTGACAACTGAATGTTAAATGGAGCTTCTTATCACATTCCATCAAAAACTGTCAGCTATTTTTATAACTTCACATGCTATACACGGCTGTAGGATTAACAGCTATCTGTGAAACTTGCCAACACTTTTTATGGTGGTCCTGGAATTAATTACCTTTTCATTTAAGCTTTATCACATTGTGATGGAGTCAAATTCAAATTTTCTGAAAATGCTTCTATATAGGATGGAGCTACAAATTGTGTCATTCATTTTGGTATTCCACCACTTATTCCTCCATGGAAGTTCACAATGCTGTTGGAAAACCATTCTCTGGGTTAATACAGATCTTCAAAGTCTTCTGTGAAATTTAATTCATGTACTTCTTTGTGTATCTTCAGCAGTTAACCATAGACAAACTCTAGAGTAGTTCTTAATAAAAAAAAAGAAAGCACATTTTATTGTTGTAAGATGTTTTCACAACTAATGGTCTTAAAGGTAAATCAAAAAATTTTTTTTGACATGATGCAATTAAGCAAACCATTGATGGAAATGCATATCCTGCTTTGCACATGTACTTTTCTGTTTAACAGATTTTAAATATGTTTGTTTCTGGGCTACAACCTTTCCAATTCAACTTTATTTTAAACATTTTGTGAAGTACACTTAAAAATGTAATCTTCTATCTGATGAAGTGAAGAATTGGTATAAAGTATTGTAAACCAAATTCAGTGAAGCTGTTGTAAAAGAGGTTTCCAAGTTCTGTAGTAACAAAAGTTGGCATTGTACTGTTTAGTAAAAAACAGATATTCTTGGTAATGTTTGGTCTGTGTTACTGATTAGGCCAGATATTCACCTTATCAATACGGATAATTCCACAAATGTGGACCTTGATGATGTTCGTCTTCACCCCAACATTGAAAGAATCATTGCTGATGAACAGTGGGTTGATGATGCAACGTGAGTCACACATTTCTTTTGTAGAAAATTTGAATTGTGAATTTTGAAATAGAAAGATTTAACATGACAGTTTTAAGACAGCCTGTACATGATTGTATAGCTTGTGAAATCAGATGAATGTCCAATCTAGTCATGGTAATTTCATTAGTAGTTGAAGAAAATAACTTATTTCTTTGTGTTGAGTTCAATTTTTTTCATTATTTTGTAAATTGATAGTAACTGTATTAAAATTTAAACTTTTGGGCTAAACTGAAATGTCTGTTCTTTTTTCTCTCTCTCATTTATTAATAAAAGACACAATTTCTTATAATGGCCTGAAAAACTATATCAGAGAATTTTCAAGGTTTTCTTTATAAACTTCAGGATTCACTGACTCACTAACCAGCCTTTTGGTCATTCAGTATGAAAAGAGGCTTAACCTTCTGTGACTGTTCTCTGAAACTGAGAACAACTGTGAAAAGTACACTTGTAATAAGATTTAAATATTTAGCATATTAGGTATAAAAATGAAAATGTAAATTATTGTTCTGTCACATTTAAGAAAAAAATAGTTGCCAATGATACAATAAACATATAGACATATTTAAATTTCTCACGTTGTCAACTGATAGGATAACTGAGTTAGTGTTAACTGTAGCAGAAATTACTTCACATTAAGAAATTGACTGAAAGTAGTTTCAGGATATAAATGCCAAGAAATTAATCATTTCTTTAATTTTGTTGTATTTTATCAAATTTAAATTAATATTTCCTGTTGTGCTTACTGTAGCTGTTGCTAGTTTTTTATGCTCAAGCAAATGTCTGTCATTTTTTTGCATTTTTTATTTTATAAGCATTCATTACATTCAGTCTTTCATATTAAAGACTGTCATTCAACTATACTTGTGCAATGTAGATGTGCAGTGAGAAAGTACATACATTGTCTGTTTCTGTTTTACATCTGTTAACTTTGTTTTGTTTTTAGTGGAATTGTCCCACATTGTCTAGCCATTCTCAAAAAGTGCCACAATTTAACTGAAAGACTTGTTGCCATGACAATGAGCAGTGTGTCTCACCAATCACAAAAGAAGTTATGGGAGATTATTGAAGTTGCCAAAATGATCAGTCCCAGGGTTGATGATGTTGTGAGGTCAATGTATCCACCATTAGATGCCAGGCTATTAGAAGCCAGGTAGGGAATGACAACAGTGTAGTCTTCAGAAAAAAAGATATTATTTACATGAAAAGTTAACTTAAGAGTCTTTTCTTATACTTGTAAATAAAACAAAAAAACAGCCTATAGCATAGCGAGGCCCATCCTAAGATGTGGTACAGAGTCCACATGATCTGTAGAGCCATAAGAAAAAATTTCTTTAGCTTTGAAAGGAATTCATGCTTGTCTTGTTTCAAAAATTATTAAATTGTGTTAGCATTTATTTCTTAATCTACTAATGACAGAACTTTGCTATTTTCAGAATGGATTCTAAAGTCTCTCTGCTAATTTTAGTGATGTTATGTCATTTCTTTTTATAGCACAAAGTTACACAGAGTTCTTCAGGTTACTTTTTTTGTTGGAAAGATTTAGCAAACAATATATAAAACTTAGCAGGTTACTATTATAAAATAATCTAGCATGCATATATATATATATATATAAAACTTGGCAAGTTACTTCTGTAAAAAGATGTAGTGTGCCAATATAGAGATTTTGAGAGGTTGCTTCTGTAGAAAAGATCTAGCAAGCAAATAAACAGAAATGGACAGGTTATTTCTATTAAAAGATGTAACATGCAAATGTACAGAACTTGGCAGGTAACTTCTGTTGAAAAAAATGTAGCAGACAAATATACAGAACTTGGCAGGTTATTTCTATCGAAAAGAGGTAACATGCAAATATATAGAATTTTACAGTTTACTTATATAGAAAATATGTAGCAGACAAATATACAGAACTTGGCAGGTTATTACTATAGAAAATATGTAACATGCAAATATACAAAACTTAGTAGGTTACTTCTATAGAAAACATGTAACATGCAACTAACTTGGAAGGTTATTCTGTAGAAAAAGCCAACTCAAAGCCAAAATTACCTTGCCATACATCCATAAAATAGGTGAAAAGTTCAAAATGTTATGCCAAAGTTTGTCATAAAAGCTTATTTCAAATCTATAAGAACCTTCCAAAACTCCATAATGAAAGTGAAACAATTCATCAACAAGTTAAAACAAAAAGAACTAATCTACCAAATACTGTTTTCATACAGAAATATATACACTGGAGAAACAGATTGAAACCATAAAACAAAGACTAAAAGAACATAAGTGCAAAACTAGCGTAACATGTGTGGAAAAATCATTGTTGGCAGAACATAATTACCAAACAGGTCATATCATAAATTGGGTATAACAACAAACTATAAACATGGCTCATCATTGGAAAATCAGGAAAATTAAAGTATCTCTATATCAAAGCAAAGTATATCAACTTCTGCTCATCTGAGACCATGGCTTTGACATCAGCAACTTTTAAACAACCTCTCTCATCAAACTACCCAGAATGAATGACAGTTTCATACAATTCACTTCCAGGTACAGTACTCACATTGAGAAACAGGTATGCAGGAAGAAAATATATTACAGGACCTCACTAACCAACATAAAAATGCTACAAAGTTAAGAACTTTAGCATGAAGAATACCCCTGTATAGAAGTTAAAATGTCATTCCATTTCTAGAAGCATCTGCAGTTCATTGAAGCCAAAACTACTTTTGCAAGTTAGTTTCTTAACCACGTGAACCCTGGCACTCTCTTAAAGGTAGTATATACCCTTTACATAGTGTTATCTACATTTTGACCTTTTAATCAGAAAAATGTTTTCATACTGTGCTTTTTATAGGAAAATATATTGAAATAGGTACAAAGGCATGTTGTGTAACATTGCCACTGTGGCTAATTTGTTTATTGAAAAAATAAAGAAATACAAACAAAATGTCTTATATTCCTGATAACTTCTATAGACATGACTGAATGCTTCTGAAAATGGGTCCAGACTTTGATGGGATGTTAAGAATTAGTCTGAACTAAGGAAAACTCTGAAAATTAATTCAAGGTCAAATTATGTTACTAATAGTATGCCCTAAGTAGGACGTATAATACAGTGACTTGTTAATGGTTATTTAATAAAAACCAAACCTCTTATCAACTTTACCTTAGTACCACTATAGATACATTAATAATGCATATTTATGCCAATTGTGAAGTCTATAGCATCAATGGATCTGAAGCTATTAGTTAAAAACCATTATGAGAATGTCAATTTTCAGAATTTGAGAAGAATCTGTTTGCAAATTTGGTGCAAAATTGTCACTTTAAGGGGTGAAACTGTGAAACTTGCACCCTTAATATGTTAGTTGGTGTTAATAAAGCTCCTGGAGCATAAGTTTCACCTTATTGTCTTTCTTGGGCTCCTCAAATCTATTTTTGACAATTCTTCTTATCTGTCACTGTTTTACTCAATTCATGGAAGCTTTATTTTGTGCTTCAGATAACCTCTTCTTGTCTGCATCAGTAAAGCATTTTGTTGGTGAAACTTCTTTCGCTGATGTTAAGCAGCTCAAGTACCTTCTTCCTTGACTACATTCCATCATTGAAAGTACTGACAGCATCAGCAGCAGCCCATTTTATATGTTTTGCACTGAAAAAGGTGTCTTTTGGACAGTGATTCCATATAACATGGTTTAGGGACTCATTAACATTCTGATTGAGGCATTCTAAGAATTTTGTCAGGAGCTCATCACTAGATAACCTTTCATGGATAGTCTTGATGGCTTTCATTACATTCTCTGGCATTGAAGGTTTGTGTGAATATTCTGAACCAATGGCCTTAGCTTTTTGGATTTTACACCAAGGACCTTCACCAGTAGGGCACAAGTAATGCTGAGGCTTAATGTCGATTGATATTTTATGGTACCAAGTTGCCTAAATGGCATTCTACATTCCTTCCACATCACCTTTGTTTGAGCATATAGCTTTCCCATCCTAGTTCTGGAGACTATCAATAACCTTATCAGTGAATTTGCCAGCACCCCCTATTCCCTTGCCATTACTGAGCTTTTTACCTTCCATACCTTTTTTCAGATTGTTCCTAGCCTTTTCTTAACATATCCTACACACACTTTTTTTTATCTACAATTCTGTCACCATATGGTATTGACTCCTTCACTGTGTGGAAGAATTTAATGTTGCAAATGAGGATGTATTTTGTGTATTTGAGGCCTCTTTTCTTCTCAGATCTTTGAAATATCCTCACCATACCACCAGTTCCTTTGAAGGTGTGGAACTGTCATAGTTTGCTAAGCAAACTCTACAATGTTCCTCTTACTCCTTTGCTGTCCTGTTTTTGTTTGAAGAGCACGAATGGCAGTACCTACTCAGTGGATCATAGTCTATGACTTCCCCAGGTTCATTTGAAACAACAGTGACAACACCATGTAAGGAAGAGTAGCCCCATTTCTGCTGGTTACCATCACACATCAAAGATGTTTCAGTAACTTTCCCATCCTTTTGCAAATCTTCAGGAGCTTTTTTCATGCTTTCAGAGGCATTGAGAACAGATGTGAAATGCTTGTCCGAAGGCTTCTGTGTTTCTGGTGGGTTCATGCTCATAATACCACAAAACAATTCTCTGGCAGTTCTACCTTTCCCAATATATGACATAGCATACACAGATTACTTGTTAGTACCAATGAGTTATTTCCTAATTGTTTACTTGTATGCCAAACTTTCTCATTATGACAATTCATTCCTTTGGACACAAATTTTAGAGTAGCAGAAAGTCCACTTCTATTGGTAATTTCTAAGCTCAACTTTTCCTCACATGAGCAGTGTCAAAATTCACTCATTACTTCTGACAGAATGTCCATATTAAAAACATATTACCACTTTGGATACAATCTTTCTGTTATCTCTTTTTCTTTTTTTTTGGTAGTGTCCCTTCAGAAGCATACAAATGTCTAAACTTTCTCTTAGAAAGACTGCCCCATGGAAACTTGCTCAGTCACACAACTGGTACCTGCACTATGAGTACCAACAACTTGTGGCAATTCAAGTGTTTCACTTGTACTGTTACTAAGCTTACCACTCTTCACTTCACTCAATTGTTTGTTTGTAGTGAATCTGTTATAATGAAGCTTCTTTGATTTGTGAGGACCATGCTTTCATTCAATCCTCAAATATTCAGGATTTACCACAGTAATAAACACTTTTGGTGGCAAGTTATACTACAGGAATCAGAAAAAGCACTTTCTTTGTTTAACACATAGAATTTGAACTTTATGATTGACTCATCAATGGACGATTATTGACACAGTCCGTAACTTCCAAGGGAGTTTGAAAGGATGCAGCATCTTGATAATCAAAGGGAATTACAAAGAAATTGGCTGAAAAAATGTGATATTTTTTATATTTAAAGGGTATGTGTTAGCTTAAATTCCTTTCTGTGCATGTCACAAAGTGTTACTGAGCTACATTCAAAATTTAATTAAATCACTTTAATATTAATTTATTTTAATGAAACTATTACTATCAGGTACATTATAGTTCAAAATTTATGTTATCTGAGTTTTTATTCCTTTATTTCAAAAGAAACATTGAAAGCAATAATGAAATCTGTTTTGTGTCACATGAAGCACGAAAAGGTTGGTGAAGTATAGCTTAAAGCATAAGGGGGTAATCATGTACATGTAAGTCTAGATGAAAATGAAGTTTACTTAACCTTTTGACATATATGTTTTAAAGTCCTTTCACTGAATGCAGTTGAAACAAGAAACAAATTTTGTCAACCCCTGACAGGTGCCATGCCCATTTTCTATAGTTAATGTTGAATATTACAAGTTACGTGTACTTTCAACAGGTATGTGTTTATAGTCATTAGAAAGAGCTCATTTTACACTATAATCCAATAATGGTTATTTTGAATTGGCACCAAGTTGTCGTCATTGGGTACTGCAACTACTTGTACTATTGTTGGCTGCTTTGTTCATGATAGCACTTCAGTTGTTTCATACTTAAGTATGTTATTGTTAGTGTAACAGTTAAATTGTATTAAGGTTTTACTTTTATATTTTAGTGAAATGGTAAAGACTTGAAATGAACCAAAAAACATATTTTAAGACTATTCTATGAAGGTAAGTATATATTTACATTTCTTAATTTCATTGCATTGTACATTGATGATAATAGCTAGAGTTAGTGACATAGTAGAGAAAGTGTAAAATAAAATATAAACATTTACCTTAAAAAACTTTTGACATTCATTTAGGAGGTTCTAAAAATTATGCAAATGAAATGTGAATACTGTAAGATGATAATAGAGTATTTTTATGCTCAACATGAAAATTGCCTTGCAGTTGAACTATTCAGAATCTGAGTGCAAATAATTAGATTAATAAATTTTTATTAGAACTAGTAGAAAAAATAAAATGCTATATTTTTTGGAAACTTCATACTTTTAGGAAAGTTCTTGTCAAATTTCAAACAATTTCATCCACTAGTTTTATTTTGGAATGAAATATAATGATATCAACATTAGGTCCTTACAATATAAGGACCTGGTAGCAATTGGGTTAAAAGAGGTGTAGTATGCAAATCTGCAGAACCTAGAAGATTACTCTTCTGGAGAATGTTTAGCATGCAAACATACTGAATGTGGTAGGTTATTCAGCAGAAAAAACAGAATAAACTAAAATTATTTTACCATACATCTCTTAATTCAGTGAGAAACTAAAAAAATTATGACAATGATGTCAGCTACCCCTAGAAAACCTCATTTACTAAACTACACAGACTTAATTATGACATCACACAACACACTTCCAGATACACCTACTCGCACAAAACAATAAGTATACAGAAAGCAACTCTATCACAGGGCCTTGCTCCAAGAAAAAGACACTATGCATTTAACAGTTTTGACTTTGACCTGAAGAATGCTTCAATATAGAAGCTGAAATGTCATCCCACACTAAAAACTGGTAGGAGCAGACCACTAAAGTTAAAACGCTACCTTGGCAGGTTTACTTCTTTAGAAAAGGTGTGGCATGCTAGTATTCAGAACTTGACAAGTTACATCTGCTGTAGGAAAATATATAGCATGCAGGTTACTTCTGTAAATGAGATATAGCATGCAAATATTCAGAAGTTGGCAGATTACTTTGTTAAAAAAAATGTAGCATGCAAATATACAGAACTTGACAGGTTTCTTCTGTAGAAAAGAGGTAGCATGCCAGTATACAGAACTTGACAGATTACTTCTGATGTAGGAAAATATTTAGCATGGACATTACAGAATTTGCCAGATTACTTATTGTATTGTAAAATATATATCTTATAAACAAACAAAGTTCTAAGCAGTATGTTATATTTTCCTATTATCAACAGTTTTTCCAGTTGTCAATAAATTATCTGATAAAGTATAAATTTCCTTTGACATTTACTAATACTTTTATCCTGCTGTTTATAATATATTTTCAGAGGCTGTTTGGGATGTTTCTTCAGCAAACTTTTCTGGATTTCTTTTGTTTTCTTTAGTATGAACTGGAAACAATGAATATTAATGTTTTGCATAACATAGGTTACTGTTTTTTTTTTTCATGTGTATGTGACCATTAACTTAGCCATGATTTTCAGAAGAATTGCTTATTATGTGTATGATATCTTTTTTTAATACATTATTGTGTTATATAAACACTTGAGACATTATAGTGTCTTAACAATGGGATCATAGTACAGGTCAGAGCATTACAAGCTCAATTCACCTGAGAATGATATATTGACTTTTACACGTTAAATGCATTTATAATATGTACAGCAACTTATTGTTATAATCAAGTGTCTTATTGCCTTGTTCTATTAAAGTTTAAAGTATTATAATCCATTTGTAGGAGCAAGTATCCCTACTAAAAACAACTAATACGATATTTAAGAAAGTAAAGTGTAAGTTACCTATATCACAAAACCTTCAAAAATGTAAAAGCATTAGACTAGGAAGGTGACTAGGTCTTTTTATGTTTTTTGTTGTTTTTTTTCACAAAAAATAATAAACACATTTATTATTACATTTGTAGTTGTATCTTTGAAGTTTATAACTTTTGAAGTTTTGAAGTTTAAAGTTTATAATTTTTATAAAATTAAAAAAGTTCTTATACTACAAAACTTAATTTCCCTTAAAATGAATAAATAAAATAATTTTTCAACATGAACTCTTTTTTCATAAGTTTTGATAAAATAATGTATTTAAGATTATATCTAGTGAACAATTGTAAGAAATAAAAACTTTTAAAAAGTAGAAAGTTTGTATACGAACCACTAAATATTGCTTTAAAAATACATCTGAAATTAAAAATCATAATATGTGTTATAGTTAAATGTGTACTGACAAAGTAATACAGTTCATAAAAGTTTTTAATTAGTCATGTGAAATACCACATTATAGATGCAGTTCTTTGCTGCTCTCTGTATCCCACCTTGCTTTGATGATGAGATTTGCATGTCATATTTCAAAATCTCCACACTGGATTGATGAAGCTCTAGCAGACATGGAAGAGCACCTCCAAGTAAGCAAGTCTGTAATTTGCATATCAGTGTTTTATTGACTTCAAAAAATACCTATTAAGTATGTAATTCTACATCTACAGTATCTTATTGTCAATGGAAAGCATCTTCAAGTAACTTTACAATTTTCATATCAATGAAAGATTATCAATAAATTATTAGTTCTTTCTTTTATATATAATTGTTTCAAGTGGGTAACTCTGTAATTTTTATATTAGTACTTAGTTTTCATGGTAGGTTTTTTGTTGTTTTTTTTAGATAATTCTGCAATTTGGATGTAAATTTTTCATTGGTGTGAAATATCAATAAATTAGTAGCTCTATCATTTGTATCAGGGTTTCATAAACATGTAAAAGCTTCTTAATTTATTACCATGGAAGAACATCTCCAACTAACTATGGTTTTTATGTTAACCTTTTCTTGAACAGAGGGGTTTCACTGATAACCCCTTGCCTTTTTTCCCTTCTTGCAGTGGATTTATTTGTTTCTGGATATTAATAAAGGCTACCAGTGCTAGCCATCCTAATTGTGAACTGATAGGCTAGAAGAAGGTAGCTGGTCATAAAAAATTTATCACCATTTATGGGGCTACCCAAATAAAAAAAGTGGGATTTGACCATTAGTCACATAACGCCCCCACAGTCCCAAAGTGCAGAGCCATAATTTGTTACTGTTTTTGTTGCAGTGGGGTGTGAATCATCGACCATCAGATCCACAGTCTGATATGCTAACCACTTAAAAAATAAATATTTAACTAAATTGCATAAAAATTAGTACAAACATACTAAATGGTGTCTAGGTTCTGCTTTAAAAAATTAATATAATTTGATTTACTATTTCTATCATATTTTACATGGTTCACAGACTCGGGAAAACTCCTGGAATTTCTTGTATTTGGGTGTTATATGATAAAGTCCTGGAACTTAAAAGAAAAAAAAAACTTGATTTTTGCCTGGTAAATCTACACCAAGGAAAGGTTTTGGAGTACTTCCTGACCTCTCATTAGACCCTCCTTGTGATATATTGACTAAATTTTTTTTCCAATATTAGATGAAGTATTTCAAATGTTGGGCATCTGAAGATTAGCAGATACTATTCAAGTTTGGTAAAGATATTTGAAGTAAAATGATGAAATGACTTCAGTCAGTATTTCATTTTGTATTTCTAACAATGTATTATTATTATAATAGTTTTGAAATATAGTTTCACCTTTTTTTCTCATAATCAAAAATCCTGTTCTTCAAAGGGTTATTTTAAAAAACATTTTTAACACCTTGGGGGTTGTTTAGTTAATTTCAATTTGTTTGTTTTTTCATGTACAATTTACATTTAAGTGCAATTTATCACAAACGTATTTTAATTTAGTTCAGTTTAATTGTTTTTATTATGTAGTAGTAATTATATTGATCTTTAATTAAAACCTGTTTTTGTGGATTACAATTGTTATTGATTAAGTTTTGTATAACATTTTCCTTGTTTGTAGTTAATGCACCAAACAAGAAAATGTTAGGGTTTATGGATATTGTAAAATCTCAGCAAGAAACTTGTTGAAAGGAAATATAACTTATCAATACAGAATTAAAGAACCAAAGTTGAGAGTAATAGGAAGCACTTCCTTCCAGGTCCTAAGAGATGCAGGATATGCGGACGACACTGAAGCTCAACTAATGAATGGTAACATCCACACTGGTCAGTCTGGAAACACCAATATTGCGTGTTCAGAAGAAGCATCAATTTCACTACAGAGTCATCTTCCAAAACCTTCCACTACAGAACCAGTTTAAATATTTAACATTACCAAGAAAACTGTCATGTTTGGTTTTCATGTCTCTCTTTTGATCAGGAAGCTGCTTCTGTAGTGCTTAGTTAAGCTAGGGAAACTGAATAAGATTATAAAACTTTGTTTCTTAAAATGTAATACAGATGGATTATTTTTTTATTCTTCCACTACAGTTGAACTCAATTTGAAACCTCATTATTCTTAAGACTAAGCTCCTCAGTATATACATCCAAAGAGGCATTGTTATTGTTGAAACCAAAAACTAGTTAATAAACTCCTCAAACCTGTTAGAAAGAAAGTAATTTGAGCATTGTCATATATGTATCAGTATAAAATTTGTTGTTCCACTGCTCATTAATTGTGACCCTAGTAGTTTTCCTGGTTATTGATTTAATGTGAATAGTTGTAAAATATACAGAAAAGTTGATTGGGTTACATAGGAGCTAAAGATTATTCTGTGGTACTACACTGAAATTTCAAAGACATAAAGGTTTTATGGTAGTTTACCTATGAATTATGTCATTGGAAAGTGAACCAAAAAAGTATACTGAGAATTATAATTGGTCAGAGTGCTATTGTCATAAGGCCTTAAGTGTGGCATGTTAGCAGGTTCTTTAAACATTCAGCAGTGGTGGCTAGTAAGTGGTGTAGCCTATATTACATCCTAGAAATTATAGTTTTTATATGAATCTAGATGCACTGTTCAGTCACCCCTTTTTTCTCTCTGTCTCTAAAACACACAATGTTTTTAAATATTGCCCCCCACAAATTCCTACTCCACCAATATCCATTGATAATGATATTCTATCATATTCATGTAGTTCAGGCATTTGCATGAAACAGCTAAACATCTAGCTGAAAACATTATATCACAATTGAGTTTTTATTTTTATAATATCATAATTTTTCATTTATGTAAGAGTTTACAAATGCTTATTCAGATTACATTACCACTGACTACATTGTTAATTGTGTGATTCCTTCATTCAAACAGTGACCGTTATGGTGACTGATATTTTATTAGTAGTCTTGGTTTTATTTGTGAAAGGTTAAATTATCTTATTACACTTTTGTTCTTTTTACATACGTACTGGTAACTTTTAGACTGTTTGTTTTAAATCATGAATATGTTAAACTAGTTTTTAATATTTATCATTCTTCAAAATATTTCAGATAAGTGTTACAATTATGTTATAAAAAGTATGGTATACAGCTTTAGCATCTGACAGAGGTCATTCTTACATTGAAGAAAGAATGTAATGTTAGCTTTATAATCTGTCAGAGATCAGAGCTACAGATAAACCAGAAGACTTGTACAGTTCCAACAAATATCAAATGTCATTATCACACTACAGAGAAAGTATGATGTATAGCTTGGACAACTGAAAATTCACATTATACTACAGAAAAATTATTATATGTAGCTACTGTTAGAGGTCACTAGCATATTACAGAAGAAAATTGTGATATACAGTTCCAACAATTGCTTTGGTCAGTTTCACAATTACTGTACAGAGGATATTAAGCAGTGTCTGCCCAACACATAGATTGATATAAAGCTTAAAAACATGCAACTCAGTATCACACCACAAAGCAAGTATACAGCTCAAGAAACTAGAAATCATTATTACAGTATAGGGAAAGTATGAAACAATTATATGTTCTTTATTAAACAATATGCTTATTTGTGAAATTCTGTATATCTGATATGTAGACTTCTTACAAAATGTAACTATGCTTGTGATACGCATGTCCTGGCAACATGGCAAATACATTACTTAAGAAAGCAGCATCTATAACTCATCTGTAGAGAGGTCTCTCGTCATTAAGTTTTAGTAGAATTTATTATACATTTCTCTATACCTAGTGCTTGAAGTAGGGAAAAGAGGAAGCGGAATGGTATGTGAAAGTTTTGAAGCTGAGCACTATATTTCATGTTTTTCATGTATATTTATTTATTTATTATTATAAAATAACAAAAATGTAAAAATTAGAAACTTGTTAGGTTAGATCAGGTAAGATAATGAATAATAATAATATTAATCTCATATGTTAAGTAATTTGATATGGTAACTTGAGCTGCACGTTTGTCGAGTGATTTACAACTTGGGAGGAGGGATTATTCCTTAAACATGGTTCAAAGGGTAATAACATAAAGTATAAAGAGGTGTATACCATTATTAGTTAGTATGGAAATATGAAAACTTTGTGGTTACAAACTCAATCATACTGACGGAGCCCATAGTGACAGGTTTCATTCACTTCATCCATGTTCGTTCTTGCTTTGCTCTTAAACATCATTTTAAGAGAAGAAAAAAGTTTCTCCAGTCCAATGCCATTGTAAATATTTATTGTATAATCTATTGAACCTTTCTCTTCTGAGAAGCTTAGTCTGCTAAAAGCTAGCGGGATAGATTTGGGCTCTCCGGATGGCATCCCACCCCACTTCAAGCACTGTGTATACCATAAAATGAAGGTTTTCATTAGTAGGCACTGTATCATCATGTAAAAAAAGGTAAAGTATGTAAGATGACAACAGAAAAACTTTTGTGACATTCACATTCCAAGAGACAGGACAATGTCAGAAAATACTGCAATCCTCATTCAGCTAATGGTGGAAACTCATACACTTTTCATTTGCTATATTATTCATCTTAAACATTCATGAGGTCTCAATCTCTTTTTATAAACTAGTTTCATAAATAAGATTTCATCTCTTAGTTTTTGCCTGTCGATTTTTAGCATCATTGGTGGACTGTGGTATTCATTTCAAGTTTATTTATATATATAAAGTAAAATATATTTTATTATTATTATTACTTGTGTATTTAAAGATTTCTGTGCATCTTTTTGGGGACTTCAGTATACATCTTTAGCTGATATCCCTCGTATAAGACAATGTAAGAGGATGTATGTGGAAAGGGTGTTATTATTCTAATCTATCTTCTGTTGCAAAATGATGTTACTTAATTGTTTCAAAAAAAAATTATTTTAATAATTTGAATATACTTGACATTTTCTCTATTGTAAGCCAGGGAAGAAATATATTTTTCAATAAATATAAATAATTTGTTTTATGTTTGTCAGTGTTTTATATTGAAACTTGTTTGACTTTTAAAGAAAAATTATCATATTTTTAATTGGTCGTGTTATGATTAATACCTTTTGCCAAAAGATATGACTCTGAGGAAAATATTTTTTCATTTAGGCATAATGATGCTTTGTCTCAACATGCTTTCATGTCATTTCATACATCTATCTAGGTTCACTGACTATTACAGAGATAACATCAAATGCTGGGAAATAGGAAGTTTGTTAAAGTCCTGAAGTTGTTCAAGTACTTCATGAGACCTACACCAGAGCCTTTGAAAAATTCATTAACATGCTGTATATGGATCACAAGCATCATCTTGTGGAAAATTATTTCTTGTAAATGGCATGCTTCAGTAAGATTGAACACAGAATATTCTCTAGAACCACTGTGTAAGTTACCAAAGCACAATAACAGCAGAGTTAAATTACATAAGACCTAACCAAGAAAGATTGGACACTAAATGTTCAACCAACAAAAGATGAAGGGTCAGTGCCTATTGGTACAACTCTTCTGATTGTTATCTAGTTTTGACTCACTAGCATTACGTGGTTTTACCAAAAACCTGTGATTCACCTGTCCCACATGTTGTGCTAACCAACAACTTCTGCAGTAGGTCCATCTCTAAGGTACCAATGCTTGGATATAGAACAGAAAAAGCAACTTCCATCCAGCAGCACAAATAAAAAGACCAATTCACTTATTCATGCTTCTCTGCTCACTGAGCTTATTTACATTAACCAGAATGAAGTTGGTATTATTTTTTAAAAGCAGTAGGTTCATTCTGGTCGCCTGTTGAAGTTCAAGTAATATTTTGCAACACCAATGTCTATCCATAAACTCAACCTCAAGTCTGTATGTCCTTAGGAGCATATGTCAAGCTGTACCCGGTCCTGAGAGCACTGAGATGACCACCTAATCTTCAGACGTATGACCAAATTCAACTTGGGCTGTGATAATTTAATTGAGCTGCAATGACAACAGCCACAGCTTGTCATCAGAATTCCTGCATTTCATCAACTTCTGTTTCTAATATTTTACAACAGGTATGAACAAATCCTGTTCTAATGATGATATTTTCTGCAGTTGAAAAAGGCACCCTATTCTTGCTCAGGCTTTTAGTCTGTAGGTGTTCTGCTGCATCATCAGTGTAATAATGGTAAAAGAGTTTGGATATCCCTGATTATTCACTAGAAACCAGTGTGGCTGCACCATAACACCTGGTGATGTTTGCTGAATTGGAGTTTGGGTTCCTGAAGAGGCTTTACTGTAACTGCTGCTGTAATTAGCTTACACTTTTCTGACACCTTCTTTGATATAACCATTTCAAATTGCATTTCCATGGAAACTACTTCTTTTAAAGGCAAAATGTTCCTAATACCCTTGTGCATGAGCTTGCTAAGGCAGACTGCGAATGTACCAATGAGGATTTTCTTATAATTTTCAGTTACCATTATGCAGACAAAGACAAATAATCCATAAATGTGACCAAGTTCTCATGAGAACTCTACTTTGAGCTTTGCACTTTACTAAGTAGATTACTTTTACTGGGTTAATCCTTCATTGTAGTTTAATTATAACTGTATCCCAGTTAATAAATTGCTCTTCTGCTGAATGCTCTGCAGCATCAAATGCTTTCAAACTGTGCATCAGACATTCAATTGCCTGAGTGTATGTATCCCATGCAATTAACTGTTTGAATTACTCTAAGAAGTTATCAAAATATTTTTACTAGTAACTTTGAAGTTCAGTGAACTCAGCTGTTTCATATCACTAATGTTGGCTTTCAGCATTGAAAACAGACTTGCTGTTAGTGGCTGAGGTACTAATGTAACTAAAGACATTGACTCTCAATGCCTGTTGTCCCTAGCAATCGTACAAACATTCATCTTCTTAACAGGCTTGGTAGAGAGACATATTACTAAAATATGTATATATATAATGATATAGCTCTGTATGTGTGCAGGTTTCCAGATGACTCATGTTGGCTTTGATACACTTTATTCTCATAGAAAGCTTTAAAGCTGAGCTAGTGGTTTTCACTAACTGGGTCACCTGCCTCCCCATTTGGTGATTAAAGAGCTCCCAGAGGAACATTATCCTTCAATGGCATTTTTTGTATGAATGTAATAGATAAATGCGAGCAAATCTGAATAACTTCAATGTAAAAAAATAAAAGAAAATTTCTTTAACAAAAACAAAGCAGACCTCTAAACATTTGGATGCTACAAACGTTGGCATGTTCCTAAAAGTCATGGCTTTGCTTGTCATCATTTTATGAAATTCCAAGCTCTACTGTATTTGCAAAAGTGCCAAATCACCAACACCATTAGGTGAGTCCTATTAACAAAAACGAAAGTGAATACAGAGCTCCTGACTTCTCTACCTTCACCAGGGTTCATGTAGAGCAATAAAATGTCTTAAAATGGTTTTGCATTTTTAAGGCCTTGAAAAGTCTTAAATGTATTGCTCAATGTTGTAAAAAATTGTCAGTCATAGGCCAAAATGAAATATTCATGTTCTCAGTAGACATGCAAATTACAGATACAAGAGTAACAAAACATGTCATGTTAGTAGATGACTAACACTCGTTGTTGTTAAACACATGGGTATTCATTGTAAATGCATTAAAAGTTGAATAAATAATTTATAGAGGGTATTTGATTTATTCTTAATATTAATGCTTTCATTATATTTGTTTGTTTGGTCTGTAAATTTTTAAGGATTGGTCTTAAAGGGTTTTTAACTTGATCAGTTGATAAATATGTGATAGCTATGTCTGTGGCCAAGTCTATGGCCCATGTGTTACAATTTTTATGGGTAGAATTAGCACAGTATAAGGTTGATTGCATCCTGTTCATGTAGAACTAGTAACTAAATACAGAAACCTGTATAATTTTTTTGTAAAATTGTATTTGTAAAATATATTCACATAGTCTTTTATAGAAAGGTGGGATATTCTCAGATTAACTGATTTCCTTAGAGTATTACGCAAGTCTCCTTTATAATGTGGAATTCATGCAGAATGATTAAAGAGTAAATCTGAAGTTAAACAACCGAGTTTAAGCTAAGAGAATAAACAGACAGGACATGATATGTGTATTTGCATCAGGACACTGAACTGTTGCCTTTAACCAGATTATTGAAATAGCAGTTGTAATCTCCCAAGATATGTTTCCATTAACCAGCCCATAATGCCTACTGCTACCCATGTAACTTGCCATTATTATACAATATTGTGAAAACTGTAACCTCTATATATCATTGACTTGGCCAGTGAAGGATACATTGACCTCCTAGTACAATGTCAAAAGTTGAAGCAATATTCCTACTTGGAGGACTTGACATATCATGAGGTCCACTATTATTTTGACTTTGTTACTAGGAGCTCAACCTCTTGCCTACTTTGCTAATCAGCAAAGTACAGGCACTGTTAGTAATTGTCATATGCTGAGCTGTCAGCTGGAACCCATAGCCATATTACCTTTGATGATTGGCAAGGTATGGGAAATTCAGGTATCAGTGTCCCACCAGACCGTAAGTGGAGCAGATGCTTTGCTCCTTCATTCCTGGGTAATGTATAGGCAGACATCACAGGCGTAGGCAGACCTTAGATAGCCCTCACAGGGACCTGCAATACGAGCCAAAGACTCTCCCTTGTAGATTTTTGGTCAATGTCTGGCTAAGATGTCACCAGTGTTGCAGGTGCATGACAATGTGTTAATCCTGTGCTTCTTACTTAACAGAAAACGTTAGATTTATCCATAATGATTACTACTACCCATGTGACTAGTCATTCTCATATAACATAGTGAAGGCCGTAACCCCTAGATATCATCTACTCAACCAGTGAAGGACATTGCTATCATTGATCTACTTGTACAACATGGGAAATTGCAGTAATATCCACGTGGGCAGAGCTGATATTATCTACGAGAGAATAACAAAGATAGCTAGAAAGAAGCTAGCTAAACGGTTTTTCTTGACAGCGCGTTTATGCAAAAAACTACATATAAGCAGATTACATGAAAAAGTTGAACATTTCTATATTAAAATAAGAAGGTAGAAAAGGCATTGTATGTCTGCATACCACAAGGACTTAGTTTATGAGTTTTGAAAATCATAAAGATATCCATAGTAATTAAAACCCACTATAGAATATGTATATATATATATATATGGTATGCAAATACCATATATCTTTCTCCTATAATAAATATTTAATACTTACAAAAATTTAAACTTTTCTGAAATACTGAACTTTGCCATAAGTGTTACTTTCTGTGGCAGAGACCAATCATGGAAATTATCTACTGTATCACAGGATAGGTGTAGCTGTATCATGTTTTCATTTACCTTGTATATGTGGGACTGCACTACAATTTTCACAGGGAACAGACTTGTTATAAAGTCTTTTCTTATTTTTTTAGTGTTTCTCCCATTACCTACTGAGTGTATGACTTATTTTCAATAACATTTATTTTAATTCATCTTTTATAAAATTCAGTGTCTTTCATTTACTTTTATTTGTAATACAATTTATTCCAATTTAACTCAATACGGCCTCCCAGTGGCACAGCGGT
>NW_013666210.1:495618-503865 GCF_000517525.1 Limulus polyphemus
GTCGGAACGAAGTTACGGGAAGTTAATTAACAAACGGAGACGTAACAAAATATATATATATAGTTTCCATTTCTATGTTCTCGTTTGCATCTGATGTTGAAAAATGCTTAGAAAAATAAGTAATTGTTATTTTTTGACATTTAATACAAAACCAATGTCGAAATCTGATTTCCGGTGATTTTTTAATAATTAATATTTTATTGTTACGTGACAAAGAAACCAATCGATACACTTTTAAAACATCACACTGTAATGGGTAAAACTGCAGATTGTCGCGGTTATAAGTTAACGTGAGGTAAAGTCAGCTAAAGGTTGTTATTGTATTTTGTTAAATTTCACACAAAGCTAGTCAAGGGCTATCTGCGCTAGCCTCTCCATTTTCGAAATGATAGATTAGAGCAGCGTTTCTTAACTTTTTTGATATCAGTGGCCAGCTCGTTGCCTCCCTAAAATGCAAGTACGACAAAAATCTATTACGACTTACATATAATTATTGCGTTATCTGTAGTTTGTTTGTATTCATGAAACCTCACGAACCAGCAAGGTGGTTTTAACAAAACGATGCTGTTTCGCGGATGGATGAGAAACACTGGACTAAAGGAAAGGCAGCTAGTCAACAACACCCACAGACAACTCTTGGGTTATTCTAATCGAATAATGGACTTGATCGTCACTTTTATAATTCATCCATGTCCTCAAAGTGCGGAGAGCGGTTTTTTTTTTTTTTCATTTGGCAGTAACGATAAACAAACACGGAACCTAGGATCTAAAGTCCAATACACTAACTACTAGGTCTCGTTCGGTCCTCAGCTATAGGTAACAACATTATTGTTCATGTTGAAATTGGCACAGTAGAAAATGAAAACATGCGATAATATGACGTTTTTAAAAGTTAATTGGGATTTTTTTTTGCATAAAAAACAACAACATTGATCACTTAATTTTAAACATGTTTTTGCTGCATGTTTGGTTTTATTTTCGTCAAGTAAATTAAAATTCTGCACTCTCTATGCACTTTTTATCTATAAAACGCTTCTAACATCAATCGGGGATGTCATTAAATGAATTTGATAAGTGCTGTTGACATGTATCGATCAGAACCATGTAAGTTTAACCATAGTTTATCACATTACTAGTATTTATCCCATATGACACACCTAAAGGGTTCAGTGCACTCCTCTTCGTTTGAGTCTAAATGCATATATCAGTGCAAAGCAGCTCTACAACTGGATTTCTTGTGAGCCTTAGATAACTGATAAGAGCTTTCTTGGTCTTCCTCGGTATCCTTGAATGTGGATGAGTTAGTTCTATATGAATACAGTAGTTGTTGACTGGTCATAGCCTTAATACTGTCCCCCTTTTTATGAGGTGGCCGGCTCAATATTGAGTAACTTACAATATACTGAAAGTTAACACGCAAAAGCAAAAGTTTTAGAAGACAATGCAAGTCAAGAAAAAAGTGTTACGTCTCCGTTTGTTAATTAACTTTCCGTAACTTCGTTCCGACGAAACTTTAGCGACACAAGTTCTTTACTTAATAAAACTGGTTTATTCTTTCCGAATACAACTTTACGATACACTTATTTTCAACAATCGCACTAAAACAAACGCTATATCAACGAACGTCAATAATACTTCTGACTGCAGTTCAATTACTCACTATCTTCACACACACATTACGTTATTCTCCCGTCACGTTGTCACCCTCTTTTATATACCAGACTACCCTATATCTAGTAAATACTAGAGCATTCGCCAAGGTACGGGATAGTTCTAGAAACGTGGCGTCACACTAGTCATGTGACTCGCTGACGCAACAAAAGCTAATATTACAGATACCTAAGGAACGTCATTTCATGAAAATATACATAGATGACGACACAATTGCTGTCCTCGAAATATCCCATGAATATTATGTTTTGTTGATAAGAAAACGTTGTCCTTGCTAGAGACAAGTTTCACTCAGTGACCAGTTTGAAAAAGAAAAACAGAATGTCTTTAGATTGTATAATTACTGTTATTATATATGTTGTATGTTCATAATCACTAACTATACAAGGCTTATTCTCTTTGTCACTCTATCGAGAATGCTTTCACTCTTCTTTATTTGGTAATGCTCAACATTATACATCGTCGCTTAGCAACAAAATTGTCACCTGATTGTTCTTAGGCTAACTATGGTGTTTATGTTGAATGCTCAATATTCATGTTGATTTGTTAGAAAGGTTTGTTTTTATTCTATATTTTTGATAACCTCGGTGATATAACAGCAAAATACTTTAATTCAGGAGTTTCAAGACATTGAGTTATAGCCAAAATAAAATTTATCAATTAGTGTTTCAGCTAAGCCTTACATTAAGTTCATGTATTAAATTAAACCACGAATAAGCCTACTATTACTAATGTTATGGGGTCAGTGTTTAAAAAGTTTTAAATGGTGAATAAATGTTAATCAATACATATTATTTTGGTATTTTAACACACTCGGCCTGAAAATATGAAGAAAAATAAGCGTTTATTACTAACAAATATCTTTTATCCTTTGTACAGTCGAGAATTGAAAATTTGAATGTCCGCACTGTTTTATACTTCCTGAACGTAGAATACAGTGAAAAGGCTCAAGAGTGTTATTTAGCATTTTTAAGTTTCTTTCAGAGTGCACACGTACTTTTGTTCACGATAAGATTTAATTTTTCTGCGTAGTTTTTACTAAAAATGTGGTGATTCAATAAATAATTCAAGACTGGTGAAATAAGTGAGAGTAGGTGCATTTTGGAGGTAAAGACAAATTCGTTTTAGTTAAATTCTATAATTTTCGTTAATCATTCAACAATGGTTCCCGTCGTTTTTGACGGGCTTTTATGCTAGTAAATATTATATTAATTTAAACCAACTTTCCTTATGAACAGGTTGTACTTAAATGTATTTTGATACTTGGATGTTCTGTGTTTATTCTATTTACCTTAAGTTTGTGGTATCAGGAGATATGAGGCTCTTTTATGACATCACCAATATGCAACAGCTTTCCAAACTGAGCAGATGCTTATGGGAAATATAGCCCATTATATTTTTATCCTGTCAGATTAATGATTATGTGATAGATTAGGCACTTATACCAGGTGGAGTATTTTCATAGCATAGAAGGAGGAAGCGGAGGACACCTTATCCTACAGAGAGTGATTAGTAGGAAACAACAACACAGATGCAACGAGTAATGAAATCATTAAATCTACCAGTGGTATAGTGGCAATGATTGGTACTATGACAAAAACGCCTTTTATTGTGTTCCTACCAATTGGTTTAGACATCTAAGTTGTGTAAACATTTTATGTTATTGCTTTACAAGCATATGTTACTAAAATATGTTTAAACAAGTTAACTGAAAACGTCATAAATTTGACATTTTATTTACTTAGAAAGATTTCCAGATACATTTCATGCAGTTAAAATGCAAAATTTTCATTGGTATAATAAATAGTAAGTTTTACCAATGAATTAGGGTGATGCGGTAATGTTTCGCCCCCTAAGTTTCAACTAATTAGATATGCTTTTTATTGCACATTATCTGTTTATGTAGTAAACGAGAATGATTGTGGTATATAGTATATACTAGACATGCAATAATTATAGACTCTATAGACAACTGTATATGTAATTCATCGATTAAATCAATGGATTTTGGGCTATTTTTTAATACATTTTCTTCTAAAAATCACGCATAAGTTGTGTTATGATTTCATTTATATTTAGTTTTACTGATATATTTCAGTTATTTTTGAGTCATCTTGTGTCCAGATTAGGCAAATACTGTTGAAACTATAGCCAAAAAACTTTTAGCGGGTATGTAACGAAATTAGTCAACAGCCAGATAACTTTGGATACGTAAAAAAAAAAAAAAAAAAAAACCTAGCAGGAGTTTGTGCTGAGAACTTTTAACACGAGGTCTTTGAGGATATTGGCAACATAAATCCACACAAAATAAGTTATGCTCTATTTATTAGAATGAAACTCACTTTATAGGCACATCTTTCAGTTCAGCATATGGCCTAAGACCCCAGGAAACTTGTATATATTGTAATATATATAATGTTCGTAATATAGTGTGGTCGAACGCTAATATATAAAGTTAATTTTATTATTCCTTAGATAATGACTGCATGGTTGTGTATAGAGTTTATAAGGGTGTTAATTTACAAATCTTTACTATAAGTTTAGGTATCACGTAAACTTCATGAAAATAATAGTTCTACCATACAGCAAAGCGCCTGGTACTGTGTCGAGATCCGTAATGACGTGTTTTGCTTTCTGTATAACACTGCTGCTATCACGTAAGTGCCCTTTCGTTTTTAAAGTCCGATGTTGTCGACCTTGCTCAAGTTATCGTCTTTCTCCGATACATCTGATACAAGCGCTATGTTAAAAATTGAATATTCACAGATATAATTACAGTTTTATATAGTTTCTGACGTATTAGTGTGCCTTTGACATTGTTCTCTCAGAGTGAAATATTCACGTCTTTCTCCGATACATCTGATACAAGCGTTATGTTAAAAATTGAATATTCACAGATATAATTACAGTTTTATATAGTTTCTGACGTATTAGTGTGCCTTTGACATTGTTCTCTCAGAGTGAAATATTCACGTCTTTCTCTTTCATTTAAGCTGATAGCGACCTTTGAATTCGGAGGATGCAAAGATGGGTTTAACTAATACCATTTCTACTTTTTTACGTTGTAAGTTAATGCACAACGGTTGAGTTAGTTATTGTATCGTATAAATCAACAGACTTGTTTTTTTTATGTGATTTGTTTGGTTTTGTTTTGAATATCGCGCAAAGATACACGAGAGCTATATGCGCTAGCCGTTCTTAATTTAACAGTGATAGGCTAGAGGAAAGCCAGCTAGTTATCATCACCCACCGCCAACTTTTGGGCTGTCACAATATAACACCCCACGACTGAAAGGGCGAGCATGTTTGGTGGGACAGGGATTCGAACCCGCAGATTGCGAGTCGAGCGCCCGCCTAGCCTTTTGTATGTGTTAGCTACTTTTTAGATGACTTGTTCTGTAAGCGGCATTAGTACAACAGTTACAACTGTTAACAAAATGTTACTAATTAGTATTTCAGCGACCTCGCTGGAAAATATTTTCTCATTTGTTCTTTCTTACGTGTAACCTGGACATAGGCACCACTAGGGCATGGTCACAGTACAGTCAACACTTTGGTCTCATCTCGTTGTATTTACACATACAGAATCTGCCTGATTCTGTGGCCAAAGAACCATGTCATGTCCTGGAATTGCACTGTCTGTAATTAATTAAAACAACAGTATTTTATAAACAACTAGCCAGATTATCCATTCTATGTACGTGGAGCATTTAATCTTATGAACTAAATGATATACTTTATTACCTAATAAACACGTGATTCCTTCAGGTCGTTGGTTATTTATTCCCACTCATTACACTTCACAACACTCATAACGAAACAAACTGTTTTTGTTCTTTTGCGCTTTAGTTCCTCAATAGATCGAGGATTTACCATCTCTCGTTTGGGTTTAGTTAAGATTGTTTGTTTGTTTTTCGCGCAAAGCTACACGAGGGCTATCTGCGCTAGCCGTCCCTAATTTAGCAGTGTAAGGCTAGAGAAAAGGCAGCTAGTCATCACCACCCACCGCCAACTCTTGGGCTACCCTTTTACCAACGAATAATGGGATTGACCGTAACATTATAACGAACCCGCGACCCTCAGATTGCTAGTCAAGCGCCCTAACCACCTGGCCATACCGGGCCTTTAGGCAAGTGATATAAGAACTAGGTTACTTACAAGTTCCCCGGATATACGCAAACGCAGGAAATATGTATCTTACATATAAACACAAATATTAAATATTGTTCCTGTGTTAATATATTTGTTTGTGTAAATACATACACACGTATGTTTCTTTCTAATAAAAAAAATAGTTAAAACATTTTGTTTGAAACATTGATAATTATTATTAGTTTTAGCCAGGAATGTTAATAACATTTGCAACGTACAGAATAACTTTGAATAAAATGTACATACACACTTAAAATTTTGAGTACAATAGAAAATTATAAGTGATTGAATGCCAATAAATCGATAAGTTATTTATTAATATATACTGTGAAACCTCAATCTAATTTAGAATATTTGATGTTTATTATTAAACATCAAATCTACACAAAGAACTATCTGTGCTCCACCCACCACGGGTATCGAAACCCGGTTTCTAGCGGTATAAATCCGCAGCCATACCGCTGTGCCACTGGGAGACACTAATTTAGAAGTTGTATTAAGTAATGATATAATTTGAATAATATAACCACAAAAGGAAGAAGCTCGTTACACTATCTAAAATGAGTTTTTTATTACTTAAGACTTTCGAAATTTCACAATTGTCGTTTAATTACATTATAGCCGTTTCATCAGTCTAAGAAAATACCTTTGATATGTTATACCGTCGCAAGCAAAATTACCAGTCTGTGACGGGAAAGTTTAAGTCAATGTATCAATTTATATTATTTCATGGACTTTAAAAAGGTTAATGTGTTGCACTCTTGGTTTCACTCAGAGCCATCGCTCTGAGCTACTTATTCCGCCCTCCGCGAAAAGTATTGTTGAACATTTCAGTCGTACTAAGAGGCGCTCAACAATAACATATAGTAAATCTACATTTTTATTCTTTAAGTTAATGTCACATTTTGAAATGTTAAGGATAGTGTAAATAATTCCTAATAATTATAATAATACCCTGCTTGCGAAATAAAGTTTGCCGTCAATATTATTCATGCTTGTTCTCCCGTCGTTTTAAAAGTGAATGTTGAGCTTTGCCTGAGTGCGTAGCTTTTCAAACACAGTGCGGGAAGCAGCTACCGTAAAAATGAGACAGACGAATGCTCGGACAGACACCGCTGTTCATAATATGTATGAGATAGTCGACAATTGCCAGATTTTATTCTTCTATAACTAAGATTTAGTTCATCTGTATTCGTGCAGATATTCTTCAACCATCGTGAAAAGTCAAAATTATATACCAGAAAGTCTTGGTTCTCTAAGACACAAATCAATCTCTTCAAAGACAGAAAATCATCTATATGAAAGCACTAAAACTGCTTTCACAGAGTACTTTCTTTATGGAACTAACAAGTGAGAAAAACGGATGAAAATAATTCAGAAATAGCTCTGTTCCACGTGACAACCACAAGGCAGTCTTTTCTATACAAGGTAAAGTAGGTTACAAAACACATATCCCACAAAACAATAGGTAAGTTGGCTGGATTTGCTACAGAAATTAACACCTCAGCTGAACTTAGCATGACCTCAATTAGGTTCGGTATTTGTTAATTTCTAATAAAGATATAATGAGTGAAAGTAAAGAAAACTGTATAATAATATGTTAAACACACCGTATCTAGTACCGACGAGGCCTTTCGTTCAATCCAGGACTCTTCAGGCTGGATGGGATACAACAGAACATTGTTTTACTACTTCATTATTTATTTTAAATATTAATTATTTTTTAGAATTAAACTGCATATTATTAGAAAACTGGAGAACTAGTAACCTAGTCTATTCTGTAAAGAATTTATTATATATTTATTTTAATATCAACGTTTGTTTAGATTAAATTTCTCTTTAAAAACATACATAGCTTATACTGTTAAATATGTATAGCGAAACTCCCGCCTATTCTCCAAGGTTGTAGAAGATTCTCGAGAGTAAGAATCAACAATATATGTGTGTACGTAAACACTTAAATTTGTATTGTTAAGTAAAACTGAAATTTCTAGAACGCCTCCACACGCCTATAAATATAACCAACGCGCTGAGCCAAAGAAGAGTATCTGTTATTAGTTTGCTAAAGTCAGTGTGCAATAAAACTTTGGAAACTATAACTGTGATTGTTATAACGTTTATTAATCGGAAAACTTAAGGTATTTGATCAGGACCATTTACAAAGTTCGAACATTACAAATCATTTAACTTCAGTGGATTCACATCAGACATTAATATTTGTACGAAAACATTACCTAACGTCATCGGTAGAAACTCAGTCTCTAATAAGCGCATGAAAAGTGAAGACTACAGGGCTAGCTAGCTCCCTGTGAAGCGAATCGTACCTACATCAACTCGTAACTAACGCGCTCATCATCGTGAACCCTCGATAAGATATCAAGGAAGTTCCACACTAGAAAAAAGACTTTATATAGTTTGTAAGTT
>NW_013666211.1:0-14975 GCF_000517525.1 Limulus polyphemus
AACCAATCTTTCTAACCAAATGCGTTCTATCTAACCAAATGCGTTCTTTCTAACCAAATGCGTTCTATCTAACCAAATGCGTTCTTTCTAACTAAATACGTTCTATCTAACCAAATGCGTTCTTTCTAATCAAATGCGTTCTATCTAACCAAATGCGTTCTTTCTAACATTCATGGTAAGGAGAAAAACATCAATAGTTTTTAAAGGTGAATGTTACCCAGCGCAAAATAAAATAAATCAATCTGTTTAGGTTAAAAACTAAAATTATGTATTTAAAACTTTATAAATATCAAGAACTTTTATTTTTAAATGATTTATAATTAGCCGTTTTAAATGGAAAGAAAATTAAAATAAATGCAATATCTGGAAATTATTTAAAACTGCAGATATATATGAGACTAAGGGGGAGTTTTTAACATTGATAAGCGATTGTTACGACAAAATGGTAGAGAAAATGTCAGACAATTTTTACATGTTACTACTTTGCTAGACGATGTTTACATGTTACTTTCTTGTTAGACGATGTTTACATATTACTATCTTGTTAAACGATATCTACATGTTCCTATCTTGTTGAACGATGTTTATTTGTTACTATCTTGTAAAACGATGTTTATGTGTTACTACTTTACTACACAATGTTTACATGTTACTACTTTGTTAGACGATGTTTGCATGTTACTATTTTGCTAGACAATGTTTGTATATAACTATCCTGTTAAACGATATTTACATATTACTATCTTGTTAAGCGATGCTTACGTGTTACTACTTTGCTAGACGATGTTTTCATGTTATAATCTTGTTAAACGATGTTTACATGTTACTATCTTGTTAAACGATGTTTTCATGTTATAATCTTGTTAAACGATGTTTACATGTTACTATTAACCGATGTTTACGTGTTACTGTAAAACGCTGTTTACATATTACTATCTTGTTAAACTATGCTTACATGTAACTATCTTGTTAAACGATGTTTACGTGTTACTACTTTGCTATGCGATATTTACATGTTACTTTCTTGTTAAACGAAATTTATATGTTACTATTAAACGATGTTTACATGTTACTATTAAACGATGTTTATATGTTAGTATTAAATGATGTTTTGGGTTACTATTAAACGATGTTTTCATGTTATTATCTTGTTAAACGATGTTTATATGTTAGTATTAAATGATGTTTTGGGTTACTATTAAACGATGTTTTCATGTTATTATCTTGTTAAACGATGTTTATATGTTAGTATTAAATGATGTTTTAGGTTACTATTAAACGATGTTTTCATGTTATTATCTTGTTAAACGATGTTTTATGTTACTATCTTGTTAAACGATGTTTTATGTTACTATCTTGTTAAACGATGTTTTTAGGTTACTATTAAACGATGTTTCATGTTACTGTAAAACGATGTTTATATGTTACTATTAAACGATGTTTACATGTTACTGTAAAACGATATTTATATGTTATTATCTTGTTAAACGATGTTTTATGTTACTATCTTGTTAATCGATGTTTTATGTTGCTATCTTGTTAAACGATGTTTTAGGTTACTATTAAACGATGTTTACATGTTACTATTAAACGATGTTTACATGTTACTACTTTGCTAGTTTTCGAATCATGTCTTTTCACTGTTTAAAGTGAGGATGCTTTAAAACTCTTCCTCCTTCATTAGGTATGAATAAAAAATACATAATACAGGAACTTTATTAATCTTCATTATTTATTTTCTTTTAGTGTAAAGTTGCAAAATGGGATACCTGTGATATGCCTATCGCGGGGATCGAGCCCCAATGTCGGGAGACTTATTACTTGCAGAGAAAAATTATGATAAAAGACGCTTTATAAACATATCTTGTTTTAACCTACTCATTTGGACTAAAGCTGTAATGTTAAATATTTCTACTAGTAGCTAGGTCGAAGTACAAAACTGTGATCAAATCATATTTTAAAAAAACGATGAATTCTTAATATGTGTGTTATATTTATGTGGTGTTGCAAAAACCCTTGTTTGTGGCACTAGAGGCCATTACTTGTCAAACTAATAAAAACAACATAGCATTGTATTATGTGTGTTTTTAACGACGTTGTGCTGAAAAAAACCTTCTTCATGTTGCTAAAAGTCATTACTTGTCAAACTAATGAAAAGAATGTAGCGTTGTATTATATGTGTTTTTTAACGACGTCGTGCTCGAAAAACCCTTCTTCGTGGTACTAAATGTCATTACTTGTCAACTTAATAAAAAGAACGAGCGAAATAATAAATAAATTATGGCAGAATGCTTTTATTGTTGTTCTTTTATTGTTTTTTTTTATGCCAGATCAATGTAAATATTTTTCCGTCATAAAATATGTTTTTTCTAACCAGCAGTCGTCTCAGATCGACTCAGGACACATGATGTAATTCTTCTTTTGACAAATAGAGGTTTATAAGTTGGGGAATTTCATATGAATATACCACAATTTGTTGTAACTTGAGACTCTCCGTATATACATTCGAAAACGATACTTTCTGCTCTACGTCAGCATTTGAAAACACGAGTTATAGATCAACTACAACGGCAGTTATCCATAGACTACATCAACTGGTGCTACTCTCTGACTTTCAATAGCACGTGCCAGCTAACGTCTTGCTGGTATCAGGTCCTAAAATATGAAGACTTATTTATTCTTTTGACCTTCTCTAATTCTATGTAGCTTATTTCTTTACCTAAAGTTTAAATACAATGCTTTAAAAGTTAGTTTCAAGTATTCATGTCCAATACAATATTTCAAGTTTACAGTCAAGACAAAATGGAGACGTAACTATCCATATCAATGGCGTAAGAATAATTTATTTTTGTATTAAATAAAAATGTTCCTGTTGTTCTACGAATAAATAAACTAAGTTTCAACGAATACGTACTTTTCTTACGTCATAAGTCATAATCAGATCATTCTTTTTTTTTAGGTTTTCGACAGTTATATATATATATACTGAATAAAAATGATATAAAAATTAAGATGGTAAAATCGATCAACTCTTGAAAGAATGTGATTCGTGAAGAGTGGAGCGTTAAATATCCCTTTATTCTTGATTTTATGCTTTGGATGTTTTTTGTTTGTTTTAGTCTCGTGTTTATATATGTGTGTGTGTGTGTGTATCATTTTACGTGTAAGGCAAATAGGTGAAAAGTTATTGAAGAATAGAGCCTTTTGTGTGACAAGCCATTTTTCGATATTTCAAGTGGGTTCTGCCCATTTTTTTTAAATACTACATTTTCCTTTGTGTGAATTCTTTCCTATTTTGTCCATAAATATACGTTATTGGATATAATTAGGAAAACAGTAAAAGAAGCGGATGTAAACTTCAAATATCACAAGGTTGTTTTCCCTTTTATTTTATGAAAACTAAATGCACCAGATTACGTTCACGCGTTGATAGTTTATACCAATCAGAGAGTGGCAAATCAGAATAATGCCTATCAAAATACAAGAAATTTTATCATGTTTGTTTGCTTGTAGTTAAGCACAAAGCGACAGAATGGGATATCTGTGCTCTGCCCTCCACGGGTATCGAAACCCTGTTTCTAGCGTTGTAAGTCCGCAGACATACCGCTGTGCCACTGGGGTGAGCAATTATATCATTCCCATTAGTAAAGCGATAAATGCACTAATGGCTCAGAGACAGAAATGTCACATGATAACATGTATAAGTTAAAGTTTTGGCTAGTGAAAACTATTCTATGCAGTATATTGAGGAGAAATTTGATGTTTCAGTATGAGTTGCTTAGAAAATCTCAGAAGGGTGTGTGAAATTGCTACTATCGATAACAGAAGCAATTGAGGTAAATAATACCAAGCTCTTCAAAAAGTAATAAAGATGAATATATCTATTAACTAATCCAATAGTAACATAAATAATTCATTTACATAAAATGTTTAGTATAGAGGTAACAGGCAAAAAATGTACAGGTTATAGAATATGTAACGTAAATAACAAAATTACAAGTTGCATGACACATCAAGTTAGAAATATAAACTACCAGCAGATGCCCGTTGAAATAATTCAACGGTAAAGTTCCTAAAAATAGTAATTAATAAATATAAAATGTGCAGTAAACCCATTGTCTTGAATCAGAGCGTATATGCAATAAGGTTATCTAGTTGGCCATTTACAACCATATTTTGTCATTTCATGTGTTATTTCAACAAGGAAAATTGGATTGCGTTTGTTGGAAATAATGTTCGGGTTTCGATACAATGAGTGCATCCAGTACAACAGAAAACTCAAGTTCGCTAGGCAGCCGCGGGGACTTTTTTTTTTCGCTGGATGCCACCGTTTCTTGTCATTTTACTGAGCGCAAGAAAAGGCCGCTACGGAAGTGAGCGCTTTTTGACAGTTATAATTTCTTTACGAAGTATCAAAGGGGAGATATTAAATTAAATTAAAAATCAATTTATTTGATATAATACAATAAAATCACGCATGTATATAATACTGACATGAATATATATATATATATAAACCTAAAAACAATAAATATAAACTCAAACACGTTCCTCTTACTATGCATTTTTCCGCTTATGCTCCTATCTGCGAAATATTTCTTTTAATCAGTCGTCGGAAGAAGTCTCGTTTTTTTTGTGAAATTTCGTCACAAAAGAGACAATTTGTTCTTCTTTTTTTGTCTCAGATTGGCTGTTCAACACATACGAAGACTGGTGAATTGATGTTGATATCGATATGAAATTTTAGAAATTACAAAAAAATGAATGATTTTCCTGTAATGTGTGTGTGTTATTTTATAGCAAAGCCACATCGAGCTATCTGCTGTGTCCACCAAGGGGAATCGCACCCTTGATTTTAGCGTTGTAAATCCGTAGACTTACTGTTGTCCCACTGGGGGACCTCCTGTAACATACTCTTGAAAGAAGCGTTTTAATATTTTTGTTTCTACGATTTAAAATCAAGAAGACACAGAGTGTGACAGACAAACAGATATCATTTTGTTATTAGATAGATAGATATATATTTGACAAAATGTCTAGTGTTAAAGTGAACTTATATATAAAAGTTTAAGGTCTAAGAATGTTCTTAAGTCATTATAAACCCAGCGGTCTTTTGCTATGAGTAAACTTTTTTTGTGGGGATAAGTATAGGTCTAGTGACTGTAAGGTCACACACATTGGCACAATAAAATACCAGTTAAAAACTACAGTCTGTGAACATTTGAGATTATCAAATAGAACTGCCCATCCATTATTTAAACCCAGACACACTGCTATTCGTTCACAAGCTGAAACCACAGGTCACAACATTCATATAACAATTTCTCTATCACTACTAGAGGATCTTCAGACCGTGAACTCCGCACCAAAGAAGCCTTAATCATAGCAAAAAATCTTCCAGCTCTTAATGACTTAAAAACACCATTATATCTAAAATTATTCTAACTACACTTAATTCTTAGCCGTTTGTTAATTATAACTTGATGTCTCGTGCAAGTTGTAATTTTGTTACTTCAAGAACATATTCAATAATCTGTGCACTTTCTTCCTTGTACCTCTTCATTGAATATTTTAAGTAAATGAGTTATTAATGTTATTATGAAATTAGTTAATAAATATAATATTATTTCCAGATTTTCTGGAAAATTGAATAAGTTTAATCACAAACCTCCAAAGCTTTTGTAAATAAAAATGTTCTTGTTCTATCCACCGTCCTTAACTTTCTTATTAGACTTCATTTTCCCCAGAATGAATCCACTACCAATGCTGTTAAGTAACGCAGAGTAAACTCTTTACACGATGCAGAAAAATCCAGTAGAGATGTTATCAATGGCAAAGAAGTAAGTACTGGTATGAATGTTATCAATGATATAAAACTAAGTACTGGTATGAATATTGTCAATGACAAAGAAGTAGGTACTGCTGTGAATGTTATCAATGACATAGAAGTAAGTACTAGTATGAATGTTGTCAGTGACATAGAAGTAAGTACTGGTATGAATGTTGTCAGTGACATAGAAGTAAGTACTGGTATGAATGTTGTCAATGACATAGAAGTAAGTACTGTTGTGAATGTTATCAATGACAAAGAAGTAAGTACTGTTGTGAATGTTATCAATGACAAAGAAGTAAGTACTGGTATGAATGTTGTCAGTGACATAGAAGTAAGTACTGTTGTGAATGTTATCAATGACAAAGAAGTAAGTACTGGTATGAATGTTGTCAGTGACATAGAAGTAAGTACTGGTATGAATGTTGTCAGTGACATAGAAGTAAGTACTGTTGTGAATGTTATCAATGACAAAGAAGTAAGTACTGCTATGAATGTTGTCAGTGACATAGAAGTAAGTACTGCTATGAATGTTACCTCTAGAACAGATAAACATTAGCATGAAGTGGATTCACTGGATGTACAATTGCACAAAAGCAGCTGCTTATAAGAGATAAGTAAACCACACGTCTGAATTGGACATCAGACTTCAAACAAAGGGATGAACAAAGCTATAGAAGGGTGTTCTTTACAGACAAATATCAATTCAAACTGTTTAGCAACAATCATCGATAGTTTATTCAATAGTGGTGAGGAAAATAGTACAGGTTAAACTACAGAGGGACCAATACAAGCGTAGCCTGCGTTTCCTAGACTACAGATAGACCAATACAAGCGTAGCCTTCGTTTCTACGGTTAGACTACAGAGGCACCAATACAAGCGTAGCCTGCGTTTCTGCCAAAGGTATTCTAAATATACACAAAATTTATCGCACCATGACTTCTGACAGATACAGGAATATTCTTGTCCATCATATTATTCACCTAGAGAACAAAACCTGTTTGGGAGGGATTCATCTTCTAGTAAGTAATAATTCCAAACATGCAAAAAGTGTGGTGGAATGATACCTGGAAAAAAGGAGTGATGGAAGACACAAAACTATGGCTTGACTACCAGAAAATAGTCCCAATATGAAGATTCTAAAGTTGTGAGCTCACCAGTATTCCAATAGTAAGTCTGAGGGCTTATCACGCTAAGTTCATATTTCGATACTCTCAGTGGGTACAACATAAATGGCCAATTATGTAGCTTTGTGCTTAACAGCAAACAAACGATTAAAGCTGTATGGGTTTATACGGAAATTGAGCAGTGAAAATATCAGCCAAACACCTTGGTTGAATTGTAAAGGGTAATACTGGGCATTTGCAACAATATTTCACAATACTAAATTAGTAAATCTATGGTAGCATAAAACGCTGCTCTGTTTAAAACAAATACAAACTGCTAGTGTATTTTACAACTTATTTGTTTTTATTTTGTATTTTCTGCATTGTACTAATGATAAGTTAGCCATTTTGTGTAAATTGTTTGTGACGCCTGTATATGTAAAACTGTGCGTTTCATTAACTATCTCCAATACTTCACGGTCTATTGAGTACAAGATAAATCTCATGTAAGTCTTCATACGAATAAAATATCTACCTAGTTTATTTTATTATAAAACTCGATTTTATTTCCCGTAATGTTCAGAATATTATCCACCAACGTGAGAAAATAATCCTGGTGATTTAATTTGGAATCGTCGATAATAACAAAATTCTATAATCAAAATAAGTAAAAGTTTATTTATACCGCTGAAAATATGAGTCAACATAATCAAATAAAAATTAAAATGAGATTGTAATAAAGATTTTAAATAGAGATTTACTCAGAATTGCGGTTCGAGAAAACAAGTCAGCCGTTGTAGCTTTTGGAATTATTTTCTTGATTTGTTCTTTGCAACGTTTTATGAAAGCAAAATATCTTAATGGTGTTAGAAGAATGTCAGTAGGTTATGATAATGTATAAACTGTAAATCTATATTTTGATTGGGCTAATACGACAGGCTTGTTTGTTTGTAGTTAAGCACAAAGCTACACAATAGGTTATTTGTGCTATGCCCAATTTCTATCGTTATACGTCCTCAGACTTACCACTGGGAGTTAAGACGACAGGTAAACTAAAATTGTTTAAATGGGGATACCACACTTAATTCCTTAATTACTTTGTTTAACTTTCAGCTTCGATAATAAGCTTGTAAATTAACCATTAAATTTTCTTTATTCATATGTGGTAACGAATGAACGCTTATTACGTCGAAACGTAATTCTAAGTTACATTTGAAATTTAAAGATTATCCTCTTTTGCATCATTGGTTGTCAACTCTAGAGTAATTAGAGTTAATCACGTGACATGGTATCCAGGAAACATCTTTTGTTACAGCGACAATCAATATGTTTCAATAATAATGAACGTAATTACATGAAACATTTATTAAATGTTTCGGAATATCCATGTATCGCAAATGAAATAGTTTATAGAAAAAAATGATTTAAATCAAATGAAGAATGCACTACGTACTTTTCATTTTCTCTTGTTCTTCATTTTTGTATTCAAATTGTTTACTTATTAGTTATTACAGTATATATCATATTTCTGGTTAACTACCATTATGTTTGTTTTACACCTCCAGCTTACTGAAGATGGAATTCTGAAGACTCCAAAACATTCGTGTTTTTTCTTTATCATTAAATTACGTTTTCCGAAAAATGAAGCGACTACCAATATGTTTCTTTTATTATTCAAATAAAACCTTCTTTACGACACCAACCACTTATGTTTAAAAACACTGAAACTGAACAAACAGTTAAAACTTTTTTGTGAATTTACAACTTTTGAGAGTTTCAGAGATTATTAACAAATTTAATAGAATTTTCAAGTGCAGAGAATTTTAACAAACTTACGAGTGTTTTTAATTGAAGAGAGTATGTTTACGGAATATGGCACTCCTGTTCGTTCTCAGTACTTTGAGTGTCTTGAGTTTTGTTTTGTTTCTCATTCAAAATACTACTAAACGAATTTGACTACTACCATATCATATAAAGTGTGTCGTCATATTATTATTTAGCGAAATTCTTAAGTAATTAATAATGTATATGTTTGAAGTTTCAAATATGTTATCTTAACCTGTAATTATCATTTTCCGGCTGATTCTGCCATCTACTTTTAGGTGGGAAACCCCAATGAGACCCTTTAGCGACTTCAGTCAAGTTAGAAGGAGGGAGCAGCTGTAGTGACTTTGTGTACAGGACCGAACTTTTGGCACCAAATCTGAGGTATTGTTTTAGCTCTTCACAGGACCGAACTTTTCGCAAAATCTGTGGTATTGCTTTATCTGTTCATGGAGGACCGAACTTTTGGCGCAAAATCTGGGGTATTGCTTTAGCTGTTCCCAGAACCGAACTTTTGGCCCAATCTGGGGTACTGCTTTAGCTGTTCACAGGACCGAACTTTTGCCCAAATCTGAGGTATTGCTTTATCTGTTCACAATACCGAACTTTTGGAAAAATCTGGGTTATTGTCTTATCTGTTCACAGAGGACCGAACTTTTGGCCGAATCTGAATTATTGCCGTAGCTGTTCCACATGCTAGAATGCCATTATTTGTGTATTTCTGAACGGATCTAAACATTCTTACATCACATTAAAAAAAGAAACTTCAAATCTGTTTCAGAATAAGAAAACTACACAGTTAAAAAAACGGGAAAATTCTTTTTCTTTTTCTCTTTGTTGTAAAGGCAAAAGACATAGTAAATAAAGGAGGACTGGCATGGAAGAAATTCAATTGTTAGATATTAGTCTGAAGTGGGATTTGCAAACTGTGGTACGTATTTTAATATCTTTAAGTATATTTTGTGATAATTTTAATGGTGAATTGCCCTCCACGGGCACTAGGTTAAAACTGATAATGTAAGGGCCTAGGAGCATGTGGAAATTTTGAAGTAAGTGAATTGCGTAGCGGTTTAAGACGCTGCATCTGTGTTGATAGCTTCTCCTGACAATTGGGGCTCAATTCCCACTTTGCATGACATCTTATTCTTAATTAATTTTAAAATAGTAATCAAAACAAAAACTTGTGATTTCTGGTCAAAACATCAAAAATTTTAACAAATAACCTGTGACTGAAGTAGGTATATTATTATGGCCAAAACGTTCCACACTAAAAATATACTTAAATCAGAAAATATTATGATAATATTTTTTATTGTTTATAGTAATGGCAAGTCCGGTGTATCTTAGTGGTTAGCATACCAGACCGTGAATCCGAAGGTTTCTTGTTAGCGTCTCGCTGCTGCAACAATACGATCACTCCCTTTACTGAGCAGGAGGATATATCAAACATTAAATTGTATACGTTCAGGGAGGCAACCACCTCAGCTATTATGTGCCATAATTATGTGCCAAGATATAAGATAAAATATAGTGATCGCAGTGTAATTAAATTATCTCTCAATAACTCTCATTATGAGTGTTATAAAACACATGCTAAATATTTAAATAATTGTTGTTGTTGTTGTTGTTTTCCTGCAAAGCTGCACAAGGAGAAACCTACGCTCTGTCCATCGCGGGAAATCTAACCCTGTATTTCAGTGTTGTTAGTCCATAAAATTACTGCTATCCCATCCCACCCGTGGATATTTTCTTAAATATACCGAAAAAGTTTAATGAAATTTCACTTTTATCGTAGATTTTTGGTTATAGTTTAAAACGAGGAACAGTAATCTTAGATCCAATACCAATATCAGTTTGATACACTTATAAAATAGAATATACTCATACTATTGAAATTCAATGCCAATACTGAAGCACCTTAACTGGGTTAAAGGTGTATCATACAACAAGTTTTGAAACTAGATCGCACGTGATCAGGGCATTGGTGCACGCCTCAATACTTAACCCAGATAAGAGTGACTTTGAATTGTTTACCGAAAACTAAAGTATCATATATTTGGGATTTTTTTAAAACAACATATGCGTGTGTGGATGCAGTAAACATAGCAACTATAGATCTTCAGATTGGATGCAACTATTCAGCCAGCCGGATAGCAACTATAGATCTTCAGATGGATGCAACTATTCAGCCAGCCGGATAGCAACTATAGATCTTCAGATGGATGCAACTATTCAGCCAGCCGGATAGCAACTATAGATCTTCAGATGGATGCAACTATTCAGCCAGCCGGATAGCAACTATAGATCTTCAGATGGATGCAACTATTCAGCCAGCCGGGTCATTGTAGGCATTTGCGATTGCTCAAATTAGAAAATAAATAAATAAGATTGTGAATACGCGACCTTCAAATATAAATATGAACAAAATTATCGAATTAACTTCGGAAAACTAAAATCACTGATCCTGAAATGATAAGCATTTCAATAGTAAATTAAACAAACTTTATAATTTTCCGCAACACCAAGAACATTCAAAGAAATATCATTTTTCTAATAATAGCCTTAGTTCTGTCTAGGTTCATCAATGTTGACGTCCTTCCTATTAGTTTGTGAGATTGTATGAGATAAAAGTACTATAAAAAACAAAAACAAATGTCAATGGTTTCAAAAGCTCAGCCAATTTCACACGTTCCATGAATCTCGACAATCTGAGAGCAGGTAACGCACGACTGTCTTAGAAGATTCCCACTTAAGTCTGCGGAATAGTAATATTTAGTGCTTGATATCACGCTGTTACGTCTATTTGGATCCCACTGCTGTGGGAATCTAAGAGCAGTAGTCTTAAGTAAAAACTAGTTTCGTGAATCTACTTTACATGTGAACTTTCTTCAAAAGTACTTGAATAGAAAATATTATATAATATGGAAACTTTCTGAAATTCATATGTCTATGAAATATGAAACAAACCAAAAAAAATGCTTCGAGGGCGAATTTTTATTTTACCAACCTTTCTGCTTTGTCTGTACTAATAGATCAGTCTAGTTTATGTAGACAAGATAAATTTACAGTCCATAGCATACCTTGGTTTCGTTTGTTATGAATTTTGCTCCTTAATTTAGGAGTGAAAGACTAGAGCGAAAGCAGCTTATCAACTCTTGGGCTACTTTTTTACCAACGAAAAGTGGGATTGACCGTCACATTATAACGGCTAAAAGGGGCGAACATGTTTGGTGTGACGGGGATTCGAACGCGCAGATTGCGAGTCGAGCTCTCTAACCACCTGCCCTTATAGATTACCTCGAGAACTTTAAACACTTCAATCGCAGGTTTGGGAACTTTATTGGCAACTGCTGGACTGTAATATTATTCGCTGTTAGTAAGGATAAGGACATTATTTTGTTCATATAACTTATGTACAAAAAGCTATATCATTAAAAGATTATAGAAGTTTATTCTAAGAAGACGTTTTTATTTATTAAGCTAAATTATATTGAAATGAATTTGTATTTATGGCAAAATAGCAAAGGTTGTCTGCCGTCGTCCCTAATATTGTACTACTGAGCAGAAGAAAGGTCATCAGCAACATCCTACCACCCATCATCCACGCTAAGCAATGAACTGTCACTCTTATAAGATTTAAAGTCCGCATGAATTCGAGCCTGTCTAGCCAGCTCCGAAAGCCACAGATCTACTGCATGACAAACCCGCAGCCACTAAATAAAATTAAAAACTAAACCTAACAGCTTTTCAGTTATGCCTGGCAAAATGTTTGAGGCAAAATGATTTTTACAAGTCCTTCCAAAGATGCGGTTAAATCAAACTAATTTAGAAGTACTTATCTTTGTTGCCTCTCGACACTATTATAAAAATTCACTGATATATAACGAAGAATTAATGTGTCTGAGTTGGTGTTGTTCTTCCTTAAATTATCATGCAGACCCAAACACAGATAATATTCATGTCAAAACTCCATCAGTAGAATTAGAATATTCCTTATGTAAGTGTACGAGAATATCTCTGATAGTCGATATAATGAGTCCATGTCAACAGCTGAAGGACGCGACTTATGTTTCTGTTAAAAAGCTAAACGCCCACAGTATTCTTCCTTGGGGTTAACAAAGCAACAGAAACAAAATATAGTATTGATTATAGACTTTACAGATGAGATTGGTCGTATAAATACTACACAAAATAAATACTTTTAGGGTTAACAAAATGTCTAATACAAAGCAACCAAATCAAAATACAGTATTAGTTATAGACTTTACAGATGAACTTGGTTGTGTAAATACTACACAAAATAAATACTTTTAGGGTTAGCAAAATGTCTAACACAAAGCAACAAAAACAAAATACAGTATTGGTTATAGACTTTACAGATGAACTTGGTTGTGTAAATACTACACAAAATAAATACTTTTAGGGTTAGCAAAATGTCTAACACAAAGCAACAAAAACAAAATACAGTATTGGTTATAGAATTTACAAAGAGAAGCAGTTGAGCTCGATTGTGTAAATACTACACTTTGTTCTCTTGAAAAAGAATAGTCAACTATTAGAAAGCGCTCGAGTTTTGGGTCTTATTTTATGTTTATTACACTTTATATGTGGTCCTTTGTGCTAACTCTTTTATCAAGACACAAAATAAATTTTTTTTACATTCAGAAGACAGCATTTAACTAAATAATACTTAAAGATGTAATAGAAGTATCACCATAATTATCAAAAGGCTGCAGCACGCTATGTTAACAAAACAAAACGTTGTTTATTTTCCAGGAATTTACGAAACTTATCATCTCAAAGGGTTGTGATGTTTAATATTAAACATAAACAGTTCATATCTTACTCTTGCTTTCCAACATCGTATACCCCGGCCATTCAACACATGAACAGCACATAAATTCGTGAAATAAGTGAAAGTCGGTAAAATAAGATAAAAACTTTTACCTTTCAAAACGGGATTTTAACCGTGGATGTCTACAAAATGAGCTTGAATGAAGTGTATTCTTTTTCTGAATTCTGTAGGAGGTATATCATATTATTTTTTGTGCATCAAAGTGTGACAGAAAATATAATTACATTAAAAACTATAGTAAAATTATTTCTGTTGTTTGAATACTTTGTTGTCAAGTACAAAACTACATAAACGAGCTGTCGGTGCTGTGCCAACCGCGGGTATTGAAACATACTTTTTACTATTATAAGCCCATGGAATTTCCGCTGAGCCACTGGGAGGCGGGTGGGTGTAAAAGAATAACTTGTAATACAAACGAATTAGAAGACTGTACATCAGTTGTTATCAGAATGCATTGATTAATTAAAACAACATGTAAAAATTCATTTAGTCAGATGTTAAGTCATATTTTATAGCAATTAATTAACACAAGACTATGCGAGAGTTAAAATGTTGAAAATAAATGTTGGTTCGTATGATAATTATGTGATAATAGTTCATGCTAACCTTTGAGCTTCACCAAACTGGATGACTGTCCCAAATGACTGTCTTACAAACGTGAGTCCCCCGATGGGACAGCGATAAGTCTTCGGATTTACAACGCTAAAATCAGGGGTTCGATTCCCCTCGGTGGACACAGCAGATAGCCCGATGTGGCTTTGCTATAAAAAAAGCACATAGACGTTAAACCGTGAAAGTCCCCCAGTGGGACAGTGGTACGTTTATGAAATTACAACGCTAAAATCAAGGGTTCGATGCCGAACAGTTGACACAGCAGATAGATCAATGTGACTTTGCTCTAGAAAACAAACAAACACAAACATAGAGGCACTCGGCTCAGTACTCTACTTTTATACATAAAGTTTTTGTTAGAAATATTTAGATAAGCTAACATTAAAAACACAGTCTTTTACGGACTCTTTTGTGCATGCATTTTTTGAATAGTACTATTAAAAGAATAGTACTATACCTATAAAAATTCGTACAAAATTAGAGAGAATTCCCTTGCCTTGCTTAAGAAATTTAATCTTCAAAAAACGCTATTTCATTAAAATAAGCCTGACATGGCCAGGTGGTTAGTGCGATCGATTCGCATTCTGAAGGTCGCGGGTTCGAATCCCCCGTCCTACCAAACATGCTCGCCCTTTCTATCGTGAGGGTGTTATAAAGTGACGGTCAATCCCACTATTCGTTGGTTAAAGAGTAGCCCAAGAGTTGGTGGTGGGTGGTGATGACTAGCTGCCTTCCGTCTAATCTTTC
>NW_013666211.1:15106-16320 GCF_000517525.1 Limulus polyphemus
AGTGACGGTCAATCCCACTATTCGTTGGTTAAAAGTAGTAGCCCAAGAGTTGGTGGTGGGTGGTGATGACTAGCTGCCTTCCGTCTAATCTTTCACTGCTAAATTAGGAACGGCCAGCACAGATAGCCCTCCTGTAGTCTTGCGCGAAATTCAAAACAAACCATCATTAAAATATAACGGATATTTAAATAATTAAATACAAAATTAGTCTTAAAAAGTAAATCCTTTTTTTTTTTGGAACTCTAAGAAAATGTAACAGTTTGACAGCACCAATCTTTGAAACTAGTTTATACATTAAATCTTCTCAAAAATATAATCAACTCGGAAAATGAATAAGAAAAGCTACATTGGATTGTTGAAATTTCGAAGAATTTTATTGAAGTAAAAGAAGTAATTTGTTATCAAAATGGATATTTTATTTTGTAAAGACAACAATAACCAGGAAAATAACAACTTGAGTCGGATGGTCAATAATATTTTTTTGCTCTCAAAAGGCGACGTTCGGACTACACGTTGAATAGACCATCCTAAAAAGCGACAAACATTCCAAAAGAGTAATGACGTTATTGTATAAACAGCCAGTTCGATAGTTTTTATTGCGCCTATTCACATATACCAAAGCAAATATATCATCTATGAGAATGTCGTAGTCAGGGTGACAGTGACGTAAAAGGATTCAGCACGGCTACCTACATTCAGTATCAGAAGCACTTGAATATAAGGGTGAGATATAGGGTTACGAAAACCAATTACAGAAACACCTTGTTGAAGTTGTAAAAATAACTTGTGGAGTTTAGTCTGTTTTCGCGCAAAGCTAACAAGAGCTACCAGCGCTAGCCATCCCTAATTTAGTAGTGATAGACAAGAAGGAAAGCAGCTAGTCAACACCACCCACCACCAACACTTGGACTACCCTTTTCCAACGAATAGTGGGATTTACCGTCACATTATAATGCTCCACGACTGAAAGGGCGAGCATGTTTGTTGGGACGGGGATTCAAACCCACAATTTTTGTGGATAATCCAAGTAACATTCTTTAATTAACATTACCGGAAAAAAAACCTCAAATGTACAGGCATGTGATTAACATGGATAAATCATGTAGAACATTTCCATATACAGAGTGAGTGTACACAGCGTGGTCACAAGTAAATAGACACCACCTTTTCCGAAAAAAATGAAAATTTTCAGTCATATTCACATGAATTGATAT
>NW_013666211.1:16923-24636 GCF_000517525.1 Limulus polyphemus
CCATCTGCTTGACCACTATCCTTCCTCTAACAAAATCTGACAATTCGAGAGAACCTTGAGTTCTAGGCATGTTGTAGCACAAGATAATTAGTGTGCGGACCGTTTTCATTTATATAGTGCTCTGTGAACACAAATTAGTTAGCATAAATCAGTTAAATGACGAAAAATTAGGTGTATATTTACTTGTGACCACTCAGTGTACAACAGAGGACGGCTCGTCCGGTCACATCGAATAATTACAGACGTGGTCCATGGAGTGCATGAACACATATCTCTACTACTATATAGTCGATAGTGTGCCCACTTTTACAGTTTTTTATTAATTCTTCCTAAGTTTACACATCGGTGAAAGAGTTACAGTAAATACATTAGCAAGTTTACATAAAATAAGTTGAATATTTGTGTTATAAGTTTTGTAACTTTTTTCTGTAATTTTGGATAGCTTTCAAGAAGAAGTTCAATTTCTCTGTTTCTGCCCCCAATTTTATTATAATTATTTACAGCTGTGAACGGATTTATTAACAATAAACACTAATTAACACAAATTAACACTATTCTCTTTTACTTTTATATCTTATTGATATTTCCAGACGCGAGATTGGAAGATCATTTTCCAAGAGTTTTCAGTAAATATTTTTATCAAGCATCAGACAGGTTGTTCACGTCATATTTTGTTGAAACTTAAGACATGTTAATTCTCACAAAACTCTAATTGATGCAAGGCAGTTTTCATAACCATATTATTATAACCACCTGTTTTGAAGTTTACATCGAGATCATGAAACTAATTTTAAGATAAGTATGATTTCTCGAGGTAAACTTGGATAATTTTTGGAAGAACTTTATATTTCAAACTAACCAAGTTAAAATTTTTAATGCGTTACGCAACAAATTGTATAATTTGTTTGTTTTTCATAACCATTTTGTCAGTACACATGGCCAGGTGGCTAGGGCGCTTGACTCGTAATCTAAGGGTCGCGGGTTTGAATCCCCGTCCCAACAAACATGCTCGCCCTTTCAGTCGTGGGGCATTATAATGTGACGGTCAGTCCCACTATTAGTTGGTATAAGAGTAGCCCAACAGTTGGCGGTGGTTGGTGATGACTAGCTGCCTTCCCTCTATATTTCACTGCTAAATTAAAGACGGTTTGCGCAGATAGCCCTCATGTAGCTTTGTGCAAAATTCAAAAACAAACAAACAAACATACTAACAAAATTCGCACCTAAGCAATATCGATTGGCTGATGAAATCCTTCTTCGAAATCCCCCTGATGACGTCAGTCTTAATTAGATACAACGCACAATGAATTTTACTTTTTTAATTAATTCTACTTACCTTACGTTCAGCTGTTACCACTACCACACCATATTTAATCAACAATGATAGATGTATTGGCGTAGTCATGGAAAATCGCTTTGGCTAAATCTTACAGTTATACCTGGAGTAACGAGGATATTCCTATTTTCGTTTCTTCATTTCGTCTTTCGATTCTCTACAATTTAATTTCTAAATTAAAAAAGAGATTCATTTTAAACCAGTTTGATTTACGAATTAAAACTGACAGTTTGGTTTTCTAGAAACCCGTTCATGCTGTTTATGTAAATCACATTTTTTAAAGTAAGCTGGTTGAAGAAATATTACACTTACGACAATATTTTAAATATATTTTAATCATTAAGAGAGTCTTCCCAGTGGCAAAGCTGTATGTCTGCAGATTTACAACCCTAAAAATCGGGCGTCGTTACCCGTGGTGAGCCTCGACTTTCTTTCATAAAAAGAATTAAATTTCTTATGAAATTAACGTTTATTGCCTACGCGATGATGTTGTTTTGGCATAGAACCCGTGTTATTTTGCTCAAATAGAACAAGTCTTCGAATAGAATTATAAGAACACTGAACATCTCAAATTATTTAGATGAGTATTAGTGAAAACGAAATTGCCTGAGATAATATTAAGTATGCAGATATTTATGTAAACGAACTCACAAATGTAAAAGTAAACACAGGTCGACACAAAAGTAAAAAGCTAACCCAGTTGCAATAAGATTTGTCAACTTTACATCTTAATAGCCAGCTGATAGTGGAAAGAATAACCCTAAAGGGTACAAAGGCGTTCGTTAGAAATACTTTATTAAAATTAAAAATAAAGTGAAACTTGGTAACTAAGTATAGTTCAAATGAAGAAAAAAAAGAAAAACAGGTACTGATTTTTGTTTGTTGTAGTTGCCATGATATTTATATTCATTTTTATCACAGAGTTTAGCATGTCAGAAGCGGTATCCAGTCTAAATAAATAAACAAATCAGTTAGGTTATATAAGTGCCCATACATGTTGTTGCTTTGACTTCATTACGATGGTATTTTTATTGAACAGACAAAAATTTTGGACATTCTCAAACTAATTTTTTATTACAAGTTTGACTTCTTAACTGAACTCTTACTCAACGACCATCGTTGATTATCGGTCACATAGAAAACTGATTTAGTCCAGCAGCAGTAGGGTCAGACCTGGAATTAGCGTCTACCAAATGTTTTATGATCGATTTTATACAATTTGGATGTGCTGATTTCGAAATCCGAATGATGTCTCTTCGGTAACCTTGAGCGTTTCGAGATATCCAACATGACGGCAAGGATGGCTGCCAAAACATATATTTGCCCATAGCTTAGCTTCTACTTGCGATATCATAAAAAAACACGTGTCTACACCTAGGTTTTTGATGAATCTGATCTCAACTTTGCATTTTCAATTGCTCTTGGATCAATATTTTATCCAATATGGCGACCATGATGCTGGTAAATGCCTATTGTACCTCTACCTTAGCTCATGATCAACATTTTCAGGGGTTAGCAATATGCAAATACAATGTGAACATGTCCTAAATATACATATGTATTTAGATACACTGATTTCACTCATACTTAGTTTCACTGTTCCAATGTGGGATATTCACCTCACTATTTCCTGCAACACTGGTCTCCAATGTTAGACCTAAGCATTGACATTGTCTAGTATTGGGCGATAACCAGCTTCTTCATATACGTTACCTGTAACTAAATATAACTAACTATACCGTATATATCTTCTAGGGTACTATTCTATGACCTGTTATTAAATTATCTTATCAATCTAGGCAACACACATTGCAAATTTTTTCCAATATAAATTGTACATATCTTAACCACAAGGAAATTCATGAAATACATCTGTCACTATGACTTACTAATAACTAACACAAACACAGCTATACATTACTCCTTTGTTTTTCATTTTCAAGCTTTTCATCCCTTACGTCAATGTGATTCTCTGCTGTTTTAGTTCAATTATCATTGCAATTGCACTTGCAACTGATTTATTACGCAGCTACACCTGACTACTGAACAAGTACATCTACTCATACACCCAGAGCAAATCATCTGAAGTCTTTTCAACTAATAACTCAACAAGAACAAGAGTCTTTGTCAATAAGCTATGCTCACATCCAAACTCAGTTGGATCAAGATCTGGGGGATCTTCATTTAATGCTGCCATCCATCTGAAGATGAGCTCTCTTGGCGGTATCAGCAAAGACTTTTCATGTGGGTGGAAAAGACTTTAGCTTTGTACTAGCCTTCATTGTTTTTCTGGAAGTTTTCTTTAACCAAATCAGACATGTTGGTACGAGTCGGTTTACTTCCATAGCATGCGGCTACAAATGGAGTTATTTCTGTAATGACTAAATTTATGTCTGCATTGGAACCTCCAAAATGATCAAATTTGTAATCCGTTGACAGTACTTTGACAACAGTTCATTTTCCTATTCCCCAACATGTATGCAGGTGAATCACATCCAGTTGTATGAGCAACCAAAACATACTTCGCGATCTATAATTGTTCTCCCTAAAACCATGAATATTAACTGTAAAACTCAAACTTCTAATTTCAGAACATAACATAAACAGCAGTAACATAAACTTTATACTACAACATATCCAAGGTATGTTTTAATTATGTGTTCCATTCATTATTTCATTCTCTTTTTTTTAGTCGTTTATTTATATGTATGTTAACCCTTATTAATTTTAATAACTTAAAATTTGAATTGATTTAAACTGTCACAACACCAGATAGCATAGTTATTTAGTTTTAAACTGTTACGTGTTTTGTTCATTATTTCATTCTTTAACCTATTAATGTTCTTTCAGTTATTTGTACTTATATTAATCCTTATCAATTTTTAACTTCTCAAAATGTTGATTTATTTAAACTATCTCAACATCAGATGGCACGCTTGTGTTTGAATTGTACTGTGACCGTTAACTAACAATATTCGTTGCGGAAGTAGTATTGCCATATTGAGGGAAAATCCCCCCTTTATAGGGGGGAATATTTCATGGGGAATATGTGGATGATAACAATAGGGAAATTCTATATGCTCTGCAATTAAATTCTTAGAGATATTTTAAACATTTAACCTACTTTCTAACAGCGAGTGATGGCACCAGCTAATTGCACAGGCTTTAGTTTTAACCATAATTCTCACATTAGAAGAACATTAACTCTATCAGGACCGCATAGGTAACATTGTATCGTCCCTCTTTGTTTTGTTCTTCTACTTAAAACATTGATATAATTGTATGAAATTTGATATCTACTTTCAACATAATATCTAGTTCGTGCTTAAAAAAATAATAATTTGTTATAGTATTTGTATAGCATTTTAGGTTTTGAATTTTTGGAAATTTTCCTGGGGAACGGTTTTTTCTTTTTGATATTAAAAATACCTTCTTTCGTCTTAGAGTTTCTATGTTTGGTTATTGTGCACATAAAATCTTGTGTATATATCAAACAATCTTGCATTGATAATTTTATTTATTCATTCATATTTTATATCTATATAAAATACGCGTAATAATAGTCTAAAAAACATGAAAACTGAAAACACTTAAATAATACATCATATACAAGTTCATGAGGGAAAGTTGCTGAAAACAGCTGAAAATGAGAGATTTTTATTGACCAGTAGGGCCATTTTGAGATAAGTGTCTGGCAAGCCTGTGCGGAAGAAAACCACGGTTAAGGTGTCGAAAGCTTGCAATGAAAAATCTAATTTATGAAGTGAATGTCCAACATCCTTGTTTATTAAACGTGTCTTTTTTTTTCACTGAAATTCACGTTGATGAAGAAGAAGAATTAACAAATATAGATACCTGTTCTTCAGTATCTTTATAAAACTATTGATTTAAAAAATAAACAACAACGGACTAGTTTATGTAGTCGTTAGCTTTGTGTTACAAAAATGATAAGTCTTCTTAACTATACCTTATCTTCTCTGAATATGGAGATCAAAATACTGATACTAAACTTAAAACTTTTGATGTATCATTGAAATTTACTTTTTAAAAAACAACTGCGAAACAGTAACAATATACTATATAAAATAGAAATTGCATCAGGTTGATTGAAATAGATTAGATTAATTTAAAATTATGGATACAGGACAAATACAGAAGAAAAGGGAGAAACTTTCATGGGAGAAAGTCTCTGATATTAAGAAACGCTATACTAAGCTAAAAATATATATAAACAACTTTATAGTGAAGAAATGTTTATAGAATCATGAAAAGTAACATTTGAAAAACTACAATATTAATGTATTACATGACCTCGAGTAGGTTTCTTTAGTTGATGTGATTTTTTTCCACTCAAAAAGTAAAATGTTTATTTAAGAAAGTTAAAATTGAAAAAAATCTTAAAGATTAATAAATTTAAAACATGATTTTTTTGTGTGCATTGAGGAATAAGAAAATTGAGAGCGTAACATTACGCTACCAGGCCAAAACAAACATTTTTTTGCTCAAAGCCAGGATATAGATATTTATTTACCACAATGTAAGTTAAATACAGCAATTAGTTAATCGAATCAGAGATCCATTCACATCCTAAACAATTCTTTTAAGCTCATAAATTAGTAATGTTTTAAGAACTAAACTATCCTTTATTACTTGATATGTGATAATTGGAAAATTGATTTAAATTTCAGAAAATGTCAGACAAAAATATAACATAATTCAGTAAGGTTAAACAAAATGATAAGTAATTTAAAAAATTCATTTAATTCAAAATTTTAGAGCTATTGGGACTATCATTTGGAATTGTTTAACTTGAAAGATTTATAAATATTAGGAATAGATTTTCTAATAACGATGCATAAGTATGTTCTAATTCATAGAATTTTGAATTAAGACGATCCAAGCAACTTGGACACCCACATCAAAATTATTCCAGATCGATTAACTTTTAATAGAAATGTGTCTAACCATTTTGGATGAAGCTATAACTATCCTTTTAATTAATCAAAAGCATAAATAAGAATGATCTTTAGAAAGAGATTCAACAAACTTGAACTGATTTGAATTATCATAACACTATAAATAATTGAATCCTATATGCATGGGATGTTCTTACTGACTTGACATTCGATTTTATGTGCAGATCAAAATAAATATTTCTTTTTTTTTCATTTCGTCAGAGAAAGAAGCAGTCAAAGAATAGAAAATACGTTACTCATGTTTAGCTTTGAATACAAGAATCATCGTCTGCTTATGGTGTGTTATGTAGAATATTATTTTATATTAAATATTATATTACATTATATCCGCTTGCAACCACATATTCTATGTTGAACTAAGTGAGACTAAAATTGTTATTTTTATTATCCCTTTTGACAAGACTGTGAAAGATAACTATCCTTTCTTTCTCCCAGATCAAAACTGAGCTGGCTCGATAATCACATCTTTTTACACTTCGCAACATTTAATCTTTCATTAACTCTCAATTTCTTATTCACTATTTTTATAAAAGTAATCAGAAAAACTTAGCGACACATTACTTGTTTCAATAGGAACAAAACTAAATAGGGAATGCTATATATCGATTTATGAGAATAAATTGTTTTTATACTGAAATGACATCACATAAGATAATGCTTAAAAAATCACAGTGAAGCAAAACGAATTTCAAACTGAAACATGAGATGATTAAAGTTAAAACAAGTAAAACTATGACAAAAGAGAAATGAATGCACAATGTAACATGTCTTAAAATGTAAAGAATATAGAAATAAAGTTTGATTTAACAGCATATCAGAATGAACAGCATGATTACATGAAAGTAAGATTGAATGTACAGAAAACTAAACGTTATATAAAAGTGGTTGAGGTATAAAGTCAACTCAGGATGTCGTTTGTTTTCTTAAGCACGAAGCTACACAATGGATTACCTAAACTCTGCCCACCACAGGTATCTAAATCCAGTTTTTAGCTTTATACGCCCTCATACTTAAAGCCTCATACTCAAGTGGCTCAGCGGTTAATCTAAAGTGTTATAAAACTAAAAACCATGTAGCACAGATAGCCCATAGTGTAGCTTTGTGCTTATGAAACAAACAAAAACTAACCGCTGAACCACCTGGAGTAAATAATTCAGAAATAATTAAATGAAATATAAGTATAACTGAACTCATAGACAAAGGCCAAATTAAGTGCATGATAAACTCAAAATAAGTAGAATTTATCATATTACTTCAAACTGAAAATACATATATATATATATATATATATATATATATATATATTATTAGTAACTAAAAACAAAACCTAACGCGTCGGTGGTGCACAGTAGGTTGGGTAGTCGACCCGACTACGTAATAACTAATTAATTCTCGTCCCTA
>NW_013666211.1:24780-31297 GCF_000517525.1 Limulus polyphemus
ATATATATATATATATATATATATATATATATATATTTGAACTAAAAACAAAACCTAGGCTCGGTGTGGCACAGTAGTTGGGATGCCCATACGATACAATAATTCTGTCCCATTGGTTTTAAAACGCGCTTTGACCTTTGGAGCCGATTGCTGGTTTTGTTTTATTGCAAAGCTACACAATTGAATATCCGGACTAGAACAAACACAATTCACTGGGCGTGCTTTTTTCATCTGGTGACTGTCAGAAAAATCTAATTTGACCAGTACCGCCTTTAGGGGCATGGGTAGAATTCCTTAATCACTCTGAGAGGTGTTGTTAGGTGCAGTTTGGATAGATGGTGTTGAAGCCAGTGTTATAAATGATTTGATTCATTTTCTGTTTCTGGGATCTTAAGAATCTCATTAAAATGATGTATAACATAATTTCAACAGTATATAGCAGTGATGCATCCCTCGACTAAACATTGTTGGTACAGATGTTGTGTTAATGCAGCAGTCGAGGTTTTTCCAAACTATTCTTCAGCTTCTCAACACTGAGGATATATCAACAAAATGACTGTAAGAAGTCCTTAAACCAAACGAAATCCTTTCCTTGTTCTAGCCACATTTTCATATTTTGTCCAACACACACACACAACTACAGTTTTTTTCTTTCCATCAGAAGTTCTATGGGGTCTCAAAAAATACCCTTCTATCATCATGATTTACAAACTTTAAAATAGCCAGATGATAAAAATAGAACAAAGAAGCACGTATAAAATGTATTCTATAATTACAAATCTTTAGTTTTAGCACCAGAGTGGTAACTTTCAAAGCTAATATGTGATATTCAAATTCTCATATGTCTAAGAAATAAGTAAGAAGTTTCTCGATAACAGGAGACTAAAAGCACATTTGCTTTTTGGGGGAATAAAATGAATGTAAGCAAAAGTAAGCAAATAAAGATATTTTTTTTCTTCTGGACCACTTAAAAATAAGAGTTTCTAAAGTTATCCGATTTATACAAAATCGGTTTGCTGGAGCGGAAGAAACATGCCTGCAAGAGCCAAGACAGAAAAAGTACTGTCTTAACTAGATAAGATACTGTGGGGTTGTAATTATATCATACTGTTAGATTAGGCCAAAATCCTAGTGCAGTAGCTCACAACCCTAGATTATCTATAGTGGTAGTCATTCACATTTTATATGCTTGAGGAGAAGATGAACTTTTAGCTCATGCAAATTTGTACAAACTTCTGTACCACCACTGGACTTGGGTATGACTCTTTCCAGGGAAGTGGTGACATAGAATCAAGGCCTAGCAAGTATAAGTGCTATGGAACTGCCAATATAATATGTAATCTCAGTCTGCGGTGGAGATTAAAGGAAGTTTACAACTATTCTCATCCTGTTCATTAGGAGTTTAACTAAATCCAAGAACACCGGCACGAACTAACTTACTCGAATATTCCCGAATAAAGATACTTGCTTATTTGGCTATAGAATGGTAAAATATAACAGATTTTGGACTGCTACATTGTTATTGGCACATTTTTTGCTTTTCTAATAAAGGAAGGTTTGTATCTGGATGGCTCTTGGATTATCGAGCTTTTGAAATCGTATATGCGTTTTTTATGGCTTTATAAGATGTCATATGATACTTATGTAATTTTTCATTTTTTGTTTGTTTTAGAGCAAAACCACACTATGCCTACCGTGATCGCGTCGTTGACCAATCTCAAAAGTCTGCCGACATTGTTTCTGGCATAACAGCAAGCTAAAATATTTTTCATCCATCATCTGTAGACTACTCGTTTCTTGTAACGCTTTTTTCGACCTTGATAGTAATGACGTCATGTAACTGACATCTGCTAGACTGTACCACATCCAACAAAGCATATAAGCAGTTTTTACACGAAGAACAAATATTAGTTTTGAATCCCAAAGCTATTCGCAGGTTATCTGCACTACCCATCCCTAATTTTGAGGTGTTAGACTAGAGGGAAGGCAGCTGGTCAACACCACCAACCGCCATCTCTTGGATTACTCTTTACTAACGAATAGTGGGATTGACCAAAATATAATAACGCCCCCAAAGCTGAAGGAGTGAGCATGTTCGGGACGAGATTCGAACCCGCGAACCTCAAATTGCAAGTCGAATGCTCTAACCACCAAGCATAACGAATATTACAGTTAATTGAAACACAGAAATATGTGTAATAGAATGTGTCAACACGGATATCACAATTTGTTAAAACATAAAAATGTGTGCAGTAGAATGTGTCACATCTAACAAATGATACAAGATGGATACACACAAAAAACGGATATTACAAGTCGTTAAAACATAGAAATGTGTGCAGTAGAATGTGTCACATCTAACAAATCATACAAAACGGATACACATGAAAAATGGATATTACAAGTCGTTAAAACATAGAAATGTGTGTAGTAGAATGTGTCACATCTAACAAATCATACAAGACGGATACACACGAAAAACGGATATTACAAGTCGTTAAAACATAGAAATGTGTGCAGTAGAATGTGTCACATCTAACAAATCATACAAGACGGATACACACGAAAAACGGATATTACAAGTCGTTAAAACAGGGAAATATATATAGATCTACGTTAAATACATGTAACGTTGGTGGAGTAAGAATGAGCGAATAACCAATTTAAGTGTTTAATTTAAATAAAATCAACTATAATCAACAACAAAAAATTCGGGTTTTATGAGGGGAAAAAGGGTACTGAATTCTGACAAACGCAAAATTATTATCTCGGTCTGTTAGTATATTCTCATGATTAACATGTCGAAAGTGCGCACGAAATTTCAATTAGTCTCCAGTAACGGATTCTCAGCTTTTAAGAAATGACTAAAATACAACCAGAAAAATTGTTATATAAAAACCAGAATTTCAAATCTAAAAACTTATTTGTTATTTTCTTTATTGTACATTTATAAGAACACTTGTAGTTTGACTTACTTACTGCTTCACCAGAATAACAAATGTCCATCGCAAAGGAAGGAGGCGGTTATCGAAATACCCAATCATGAGAATTTAAAAAAATATATGATGCCATATCTCTTTTCGTAGCTACGCAATATGCAATATGATAGCAAGTGTAACGTTTAGGTCTTATGAAATATACCATATATATGTGCCATTAAATAGGTTTGATAATTTCCAAACGCCACATGTTTCTGTACGTTTTACTACCTATCTAAGAGAAGCCACATTATTAATGACATATAACCTCTGAAAAAAATAACCCCCATAAAAATATTTACCGTTCACTGCGTTACATGTGACTTCATTCATGGGCCTCGTCTATTCCGACAAAAGTCATTGTTTTCCTTCTCATCTCTGGCAGTAGCCGAAATCTGAAAGATCTTCCCAAGCTATAGAAACTTTATACGCATAGTGACTTACAAACATAAAGTTGTTTGTATTATGTGAGGCAAGGACTCAATCCAGACATTCTGTCTAAATAAGCCTTTGTAACTTATTTCTTCTTGTAAGTCCACACAGAGACTTATATTTACTAGTTGAAAGTAACTCTACTTTCACATAATCTTCTTATAGATCAAAATAAATACTAATGTAAATTACCTACTGAACTCGATTCAATTTTTAAAACATGTCTGTTGAGGGTTATAGCGTTTGCCAGATACTTTATTCAAAACTTGTAGGTTATTTTTTTAGTTAAAGATACCCTTAGATGATTGAAATGTGATCGTCTTTTCAAACTATATAGTTCTATCACTTTTGAAATTCTAAGTCTTCTGATACAACCTCATCGTAAAAAAAGTATACTTAATTAGCTTTATCCTTACCAGGTTGATTATTAGTTTGATCAATGAAAGCTGACAATCTTTAAGTAATTGTGTTGGTATTTTTTGTCTCATTGATTATTCGTAAAATATAATTAAACTTTGACTGTTCATTTGCAATTCGTCTGATATTCAATTTGCTGTTTTGATTGAAATTTTGCTACTTTTTGAATGAAAGACTGTTACAATTTATTAATGGAGCGCTAAGTTACAAATACAAAATGCTACTTACTTTACTGTGGATCTTAAGATTATTCGCTCTACAAAATGTGTTAACGTCCACATGTGTGCAACAAGAAGTGTGCTAAAGCAAGCAGATGTCCTTGTGATCCTATGTCTCAGTCAATACGGCCATATGTAACGAAACGTATCAAACTTACTAGGAACTAGTATTCCTAATCACTGGTTGATCCAGACACGGTAACTACGGACCTAAAGTTTACCCATATAAGTACAACGAGGCTTTACATACGCGCACATTGAAATCTCGACAATATTGGGTTCACATTCTTCGCTGGTCTTGAGTCTCATCTTTGACTGCAAAATGGTTAATAAGTAACTACTAAACGTCACAGTGCTCCGCTGCGACCCAAGCTACCAACCAGAAGGTCGCGCACAATTCTTCCTCTAAGACAGACTGAGCTGCATCTTCGCGCAGAGCACGAACTCTGCAGTACGCATGGACACATCTATTCACGAACCTGGCGGAAGTATCCATATCGGGTCATCAAGAGCAAGAAAATCATGATCTTTTTTTTTTTTCTTATTCAACACTGTAATGAAAATTAAGGTGTCTTCGGGTTAAGTACAAAATGCATAATTTGTGTTTGTCTACGTCTGACCTGAATTGCTGTGCGTCGTAGGAGAAGCGCTCTCGTGATGACACGCTCACTCTACAAAATGGATGCACGAAACATTATTGATCTCTGGTTAGAAAGGGGAAAAAGCGAGTCCTTAAATATCTGTGTGCGAAAAGAGCTGCGTTCAGCGAGCACATAGTACTTTCATAGGCGTCACTCGTTTTACAAAAACGTTATTATAATCTACTTATTTAAAGCGCCAGAATAGATTCGAAATAAAAGCTACCTTCATTGTTTTATTTTTTTAACATTGAAGAAAACTGTAGTTAGTATATTAACACAGATAAATTAAGTGCCAAGAAAAAAAAGGCAAATAGATAATCAACAAGACACAAATGAGTTGTGATAAAAATACAAGCTTAGAATCAGATAGACAGGTATAAACAGATGACTACAAACAGATAAATGGATGTATAAATTATGATAAACATGCAAGCTTAGAATAAGAAAGACATGGGTATAAATAGATGGTTACAAACAGATAAATAGATGAATGAATTGTGATAAACATACAACCTTACGGCCAGAAAGACATAGGTATAAACATATGGCTATAAACAGATAAGTTGATGTATGAATTGTGATAAAAATTCAAGCTTAGAATCAGAAAGACAGGTATAAGCAGATGATAGATGGATGTATGAATTGTGATAAACATACAAACTAATGTCCAGAAAGACACAGGTATAAACATGTAATTATAAACAGATAAATGGATGTATGAATTGTGATAAACATATAAGCTTACGGTCGAAAAGACATAGGTGTAAACATGTGGTTATAAACAGATAAGTTGATGTATGAATTGTGATAAAAATTCAAGCTTAGAATCAGAAAGACAGGTATAAGCAGATGATAGATGGATGTATGAATTGTGATAAACATACAACCTAATGTCCAGAAAGACATAGGTATAAACATGTAATTATAAACAGATAAATGGATGTATGAATTGTGATAAACATATAAGCTTACGGCCAGAAAGACATAGGTGTAAACATGTAATTATAAACAGATAAATGGATGTATGAATTGTAATAAACATATAAGCTTACGGCCAGAAAGACATAGGTGTAAACATATGGTTATAAACAGATAAGTTAATGTACGGATTGTGATAAAAATAAATTAATGGTTACAAAAAGACGATTACGAAAATACAAAAGTGTGTGAATCGTGATCAACAGATAAGCTCAGAGTCAGACAGACAAAAGTATAAACAGGTGATAAGAAATTCTAAGAACTTATGTGTGAAAACAAAGAGCAATATATAATAATGTTTGTTTGTTTTGAATTTCGCGCAAAGCTACACGAGGGCTATCTGCGCTAGCCGTCCCTAATTTAGCAGTGAAAGACTAGAGGGAAGGCAGCTAGTCCATCACCACCCACCGCCAACTCTGGGGCTACTCTTTTACCAACGAATAGTGGGATTGACCGTCACATTATAACGCCCCCACGGCTGAAAGGGCGAGCATGTTTGGTGTGACGGAGATTCGAACCCGCGAGCCTCAGATTGCGAGTCGAGCGCCCTAACCACCTGGCCATGCCGGGCCATATATACAAGTTAGGGTAATATATCCGTAGTACATAGTTAACAAGAAAATTGGTTTCAGTGATTAAAGAATTAGGTTAGGAAAAGTGGGGTAAGACGGTCCTCTTCCGTAAAACTTATGATATTGTTGCGTCAGCGAGGTCACGTGACTAGTGTCACGCCACATTTTCTAGAAATATCCTGTTCCTTCATGAATGCCCTAGCATTTACTAGAATGGGGGTAGTCTGGCATATATAATATGGTCACAACGTGACGGGAACAGTGTAATGAGTAATTGAATG
>NW_013666211.1:32297-35062 GCF_000517525.1 Limulus polyphemus
ACGGAAAATTAAGTAACGACTGGAGGCGTAACAATATACTATTGTTCATGTGACTCCGTGGATAAACATGGTGACAGGCGGTCGTAGGGCCTAGCATGCTGTGGTGATTAGGGCGCTTGACTCGCAATATGCAGTGAGTGGCATCGAATCCTAGCACTGACATTGCACGCCGTAGAAGAGAGCGTTATAATGCAACGGTCAATCCCACTAGTCGTTGATAAAATCATAAACAGCGACAGATAATCTTAGTAAATCTTTGCCATAAACAAAACAAAAAAGCATGCGAACAGGCACAAATGTGAATGGTCAAAGCGGAACATCGTTTTTTTGTTTTGATTTTATTTTTGAACAGCTTTGGTCTAAGGTAAGCACTGTGAATTTTTTGCGTCATTGTCTTATGTACTCCAAAATTTGCGCATGTCCTTCCCGGTCAATGTCGAGAGCATTTAAATGCAGCATTTATTTTAAATTGCAATTGTTATGAGTTAGATGGGGCAATTTTAACCCATCTTGGTAGCCCATTTTATCCAAGCTGTATAAGTAAAACGGTCCCCAGCCACAATAAATGCATTGTTTAATATCTAAAAGGTCTATGTCCAATCTTTGTTTTAACTAGAAATGACATTTATAATAAAACATGATTTCTTTTAAAACATTTTAATTTTTCATGACATTTATCTTAATTGGTGAAAACCTCTAACAAAGTTAAGGTGGCCGTCTTACCCCACCTTTCCTTAATTCTACATTATTTTATCAAATTTATCTTTGATAAATTGGAGAATCCAGAAGGTGATAAACTTTGCAAAGTTGAATAAACAGTTTAAAGCGCTTCTATATACCAGAACAACAAATTTAATAAAACCTTAACTAAACTATAATAGTCAAGTTTATTCAATTGAATAATTTTTCAACGCCTACAAAATATTCTGGAAATTCTAAGCCAGAATTTGTTCACGAAATTAAAAATCTTACCTTGTTCAATAAACGAAAAGACTTATAAAAAATCAACTTTTTTAACTTTAGCCCAAACAGAAGTTGTATATAATGAGAAGGTGGAGAGTTTTTAACATGCGTTATTATACACACTGAAATTGTAAAGCGTCTATTTATTAGAAGTAAAGCTACTGTAAGATTATCTGCGTTAGCTGTCCCTAATTTTTAAGTGATAAACTAGAGGGAAGGCAACTAGTCAACATCACCCACTGCTAACTCTTGGAATGTTTTTTACAAAGAAAACTGGAATTGACTATTACTTTATAAAGTTCCCACGGCTGAAAGGGTTAACATATTTCGGGACGGTATTTTATCCCGCGTCTCTAAGACTACGAGTCGAGTACCCTAACCAACAATATCACAGGCCTAATTAAGAGCTTTATCCAGACTTCTGTAAAAAATAAACAAATTATAAGGTTGATTCAAAATCTCTATTTATAAGCCACACAGGTTATGTTCAGTCCGAAAATGGTATGTAAGTCTGAGCGCTAATCGTCTTATAAACTGAGTTTCGATACCCGCGGTGGGTAGAGTACAGAAAGCCCATTCCGTAGCTTTGTGCTTAAAAACAAACAAACAAACAAAATTATTATTATTTAATGGGAAATTTAGTTTAGCTATAACATACTGAATCACTTTGACGTCATCTTACTATAAAGATGACCCATTGTGTGTGTTAGTACCCATCACCCACAATTAGCTTACATGAGTAATTTTTGTTATGGTAATTGGAAACTTTCCGACGTTGTTATTTTTTAGGATTTTTGACCGAAAAGAAGGATAAAAAAAAGCCCCTGAAATAGGTCATATTTCCACTTGTTTATAGAACTTTGACTTGCATCACCCACAGTTAGCTGGCTCGATTTCCGTTTTTATTTATGTTAATTGGAAATTGGCTGACAGTGTACCTGGGCTATTTTGTTTTAGACTTTTTGTCCCTGAAATAGGTCATATTTCCACTTGTTTATAGAACTTTGGCTTGCATCACCCACAGTTAGCTGGCTCGATTTCCGTTTTTATTTATGTTAATTGGAAATTGGCTGACAGTGTACCTGGGCTATTTTGTTTTAGACTTTTTGTCCCTGAAATAGATCATATTTCCACTTTTTTATAGAACTTTGGCCTTGAATTTAAAAACACCAGTAATTAATCAGTTAAATAAATCAATTATTGCATTCCACAAAGCAGGGTATGCAATTAGCATCTAATTAGGTCGTTAGGGATTTAACAACAAAACGAAAGATAGGAAACATTATCCAATATTGTTCTTTATACAATTTCTTCTTCCTTGGCAGGTACCCTCAGCTAGTCTATGTCATTTCTTACAAATTGTGTGTGTGTGTGTTTTCTTCTAGCAAAGCCACTTCGGGCTATCTGCTGTGTCCACCGAGGGGAATCGAATCCCTGATTTTAGATTTGTAAATCCAAACATTTACCTCTGTCCCACCGGAGGACATTCTCACAAATACCGATTCGTGAATTTCTAAATCAAATTCCTATTTAAACACAATCACAAAAACAACTTGTAAAAACAATGAAATATTTAAACAATATATCTTAATAATTATTATATATTTTTATTCAGATGTATATCTTTGTGTATATATTCAATCATATATATATATGTATATTTATTTAAACATTATACACCATTATTAGCCACTTTCACAAGATATAAAGCAATCTGAAGTAACATCATTATAGATACATTATTCTCAAAAACAATTAAGAGAAACATAAGTCAAACATTGTAGTCTCTTATGTTCAGGCCT
>NW_013666211.1:35929-39698 GCF_000517525.1 Limulus polyphemus
GGGTGGTGATGACTAGCTGCCTTCCCTCTAGTCTTTCACTGCTAAATTAGGGACGGTTAGCTCAGATAGCCCTCGTGTAGGTTTGCGCTAAATTCAAAACAAACCAAACTCTGATATCCTGTTCATATTTATGTCTTGTCATTAACACTGTATAGCTGTTAAAAATAGATAGATTGAATTTTTCCCACCAAATATCCACGTGTTGCAATAGATATAGCAACAAACCAGATATTGGCTAAACGCAAACCAATGTGTTTGTTGCTATTGGTTAGTTTATATTTTTATGATGCTATTTTAAGTTACATAATCATAAAATCTTTTTTTTTCTTTCACTTTGGGGGTTTATTTGAATAAATATTCCAGTGCTACAGTTTATAACTTACTGGTACAAAAGTATAGTAGTTGGATATTCATAGTGTAAAATATTACAGTAAATAAATCTAAGAATGAAACCAAAATCATATACATGTATTAATTCTTACACCAAATATTCTACACAATGTATAAATGACTTTTTTATCGTCACCCCACAATTGATCAATAGTAAAATTATGGATTTACCACGCTAGAATCCGAGATTCGATTCGTCGTGGTGGGCAGAGCGCAGATTGCTTATTGTGTAACTCTGCACTAAAACACACAAAGAGATTTCCCAAACAACGGTCACAAAACTCCTATATACAAAGTACTTACGTCAATCAATGAGCTGGCGCTGCATTTTGTCTTTAACGTAACATTTTAACAGTATTCACGTAGTCTTAATGCGTTAGAAATTTTTTTAAATAGAAATAACCACAAACCTTTATTTTGGTTTTGATTTTCACTTAAAACTACATTAGGAATTGGAAAACTTATCTTCAATGTGCTTGTTCTAAAAGAACATTATCTATTCTGTTGAACCGGACAATAAAGGAAGTTGTATATACTATATAGTCATTAAATGACCATTGATCACTCAACATCATGAATTCTTAATACTTTTTATGTTAAATTATCAATCACGCCTGCGTTTTTTCAGTTATGTCCAATGATTGAAGTGGGTCGGAACGAGCCACATCGTTGTGGTGAGAGAGAAAATGTTTATTTGTTTTGAATTTCGCGCAAAGCTACACGAGGGCTATCTGCGCTAGCCGTCCCTAATTTAGTAGTGAGCGACTAGAGGGAAGGCAGCTAGTCATCACCACCCACCGCCATCTCTTGGGCTACTCTTTTACCAACGAATAGTGGGATTGACCGTCACATTATAACGCCCCCACGGCTGAAATGGCGAGCATGTTTGGTGGGACGGGGATTCGAACCCGCGACCCTCAGATTACGAGTCGAGTACCCTAACCACCTGGCCATGCCGGGCCGTAAGAGAAAATGTAGCCCCGACCACATTCCGTCTTTTTTCTGTGTAAGCTCTATTAAGTAAACGACTCTTTTTTTAGAGGGGGGGCCTTCTTGACCATTGGACTTAAAAAAAACTTGCCTTGCTACATTAGCCATTAAGTCTGTATCCTGAGCTTTCCAAGTCATTTTTTTTTTCAATTCCACCGCTAGTTGTGTCATATAAGAACTGTCTGTACTCTTGTTGCAAAGTCTTAAATTACATTGTTCATTATATTAATCGCGCATTCTCAAAATTAAGTTTCTAAATATTTCAACTCTGACATTTAAATTATTGGAAAGTTTGCACGAAACTTCTGTGTATCATATGTGCATTATATGTGTTCAAAACGTGACAAAAATAGACACGAAACTTGTTCCCTCGGTCTCTTGTGAGTCAACAGTAAGTATGTGGACTTGCGACGTTAAAATCAGGGGTTCCATATCCTGCGATGGAGAGTGTTAATAGTCCTTTGTGTAGCTTTGCATAAAAGAAAACAAATAAAACTTTTATTCACACAAATTTTGAAAGTCTTTACACTTACTACCAAGCTTAAAATTTCCCTTTATTAATTCTGGTTAGTTTCTGAGATGAGAGGCTTTCGAGACATATTTACGCAATTTTCGTTTATTGCTAAGATTTAGACCAAACGTTAAAGTACATTACACCAGAATCCAATGATATATATGTCACTTTTTTAAACAACATTTATAAAGTAGAAAAATCTCTAACCAGTCCCAAATTCTACAAGTATCTGAACTTTCCTTTCAAATGGGCCTGAGGAACGTAACCTATGAGCAAAAAGTTAAAAATTACATTAAATTTTTTGTTGGTTTATTTGTTTGTGTTTGTCTTTAGGGTATAAATTCTCAAGTTTAACTCTGAGAGATGGGGGGGGGGGGTGTTTATTGCCACACGAAAATACCCAACTATTGTAAACTATTCATAAAATGGTGAAATTCGTGACTATTTCATGCTCAATCATCATACTAGTCGTTAACTGACTGTTGATTATCAAGTGACATATATTGTTGCGTCAGCGAGGTCACGTGACTAGTGTCACGCCCCCTGCTTTTTGGAAATATCTTGTAACTTCGTGAATTGTCGGGATATTACTAGATATAGGGTAGTCTGGTATATATAAGAGGGTGACAATGTGACGGAATAATAATGTGTGTGTAGGTAGTGAGTAATTGATCTGCAGTAAGAAAGTATTGTTGAAGTTAACGTTCGTTATAGCGTTTGTTTTAGCGCGAATGTTGAAATCAAGTGTATCGTAAAGTTATATTCAGGAAGAATAAACCAGTTTTATTAAGTAAGGACTTGTGTCGCTAAAGTTTCGTCGGAACGAAGTTACGGAAAGTTAATTAACAAACGGAGACGTAACAAATTGGTGTCAGAAGTGGGATGAAAAAAAATGGAAACGAGAGGCGGAAAATCAACCTACAGCTTGGCAGACTTGGAAAGCATGGCACACAAGGCCTACCCAACTGCACCACCCGATCTCCTCAAGTTGTTGCTGAGGGATCAGTTCATAGACGCCTTGGACAGTCCCCAACTTAAGATACAAGTGAAGCAAGCACACCCCTCTACCATGCAGGATGCAATGGCCAGAGCTCTCGAATTTGAATCCTACGTTAAGTCCAGCACAGAGGTACCGAGGTTGGTACAGTCATCTGGATTCAAGGCCAGAAAAGGTCAGCTTTCAGAGAGGTTTGAAGGACTTTGCAACTATAGCTGCTCCACTACATGATTTGACTAAAAAAGGCCAGAAAATTGAATGGATAGTTTCTTGCCAGCATTCTTTCATGACGTTGAAGGAAAAATTGGCCTCTGCTCCACTTTTAAGGCTTCCAGATCCCTCACTGCCGTACATACTGGATTGTGATGCTAGTAATGTCGGAATTGGAGGAGTGTTGTCTCAGAAAGTGGGCGAAAACGAACATGTGGTGGCCTACTTCAGTAGGGTTTTGAGTAGATCAGAGAGGAACTACTGTGTAACACGGAGGGAACTCTTTGCTATAGTAAAGAGTCTGACATACTTCCATCCTTACCTCTATGGTGCAAGGTTTACCATCAGGACAGACCATGCTGCGTTATGCTGGTTAAGATCATTAAAGAACCCAGAGGGACAACTAGCACGTTGGATCGGAAAAATAGACCAGTATAATTACACTATTGAATGTAGAGAAGGAAAATCCCATGGTAATGCTGATGGACTGAGCGAAGACCCTGCAAAAATGACTGCAGACATTGCTGCAAAAGAGAGGTTGAACTAACCAGGTGTCATCAAGCTGAAGTCAAGCCGACTGAAAGAGTTGATGATGGTGAAGTGGGACCAAATATAGATATCAAAGCAGAACAGGAGAAAGACCAAGATCTGAAGCCAATGATTGATTT
>NW_013666211.1:40557-46388 GCF_000517525.1 Limulus polyphemus
CAGTGTTGCGTCAGCGCGGTCACGTGACTAGTGTCACGCCCCCTGCTTTCTGGAAATATCTTGTACCTTCGTGAATTGTCGGGAGATTACCAGATATAGGGTAGTCTGGTATATATAAGAGGGTAACAACGTGACGGAATAATAATGTGTGTGTAGGTAGTGAGTAACTGATCTGCAGTAAGAAAGTATTGTTGAAGTTAACGTTCGTTATAGCGTTTGTTTTAGCGCGAATGTTGAAATCAAGTGTATCGTGAAGTTATATTCAGGAAGAATAAACCAGTTTTATTAAGTAAGGACTTGTGTCGCTAAAGTTTCGTCGGAACGAAGTTACGGAAAGTTAATTAACAAACGGAGACGTAACAATATGTTATTAATTTCAATTTTGTGCTACTTTGACGTGTAGATGCTAGATTATAACGTCAAACATCGTAGTTTTTAATGTTATTTCATTTTATTTTTGTTTATTATTCTTTCTAATATAAAACGCTATAATCAATCGGTTCCCAAACGTTTTAACTAGAACTCTCTCGTCCCCAAGACCTCAGACGCTCTGACTAAGAACCCCCACTTAACAAAAATTCAAAACTCTGAAGAACCCTACTTTTGTTGCAAGTTGTTCTTTCAAAAAAAAATATCAAGTATAAACAGCTTTATGTAGTCATATTTGTTGCAATAATACAATAAATAAAATTATCGCTGACAAACATGGCTTTATCAAACGTCAGAGAATTAAAAAAATAATATATTCTACATGTGCTGAGGCCTTCCTGATACAATCTCGCGATGCCCAGTTTACGAACCACTGTAGTAATCCAATGGTTAAAATAGTATACTGAGAAAATTATTATGTATGATGTATTAATTGAGAAAAAAAAACTGAAGCAAGTGGCGTTAATCAATGTAATTATTTGAGCTGTGCCTTTATTATAAAATAGATAGCATAACATTCTATTCAAAAGTCAAGCACAAAAATATCCGATGCATGTAAAGAAAAACTAATTAGTTATTTTAGAATAATATGTGCAGTTTATACACTTATTCAGAGAGGACTCTCTAGTCTAAGTAACAGCATGTTCAGATTTGGTTATTACGAGAATGCGTACGCTTTGGGGTTGAGCAGTTTGAAGGTTAATACTAGTATTACAGTAATAGGTTGAAAAGTAAGATTAAGAATGAATACAAGAGATTGTATTATATTTTTGACATTTCTTTGTGTATGCTCTTGTGAAAGTTTTAACGAAGGTAAGTTAATTTTGATTCAAACTCTTCAAAAGTATTGTTACTGATTTTATGAGCATGCAAATTCGTTACAATTTACACTCGGTGAACTGAGTGAATATTTGAAGTTTTTCTCCATACTTTTCACATAAATTTCATTGACGAGAAACTTGAGGTTAAATTTAAAGGGAAATTTTAGTTTATGTTTGTGAAACATTTTCGTGTACTTTATGTAATAGTAGTACATGTTTAAATGTAAAAATAAAATACTACAGCATTTAACTAAATTTTATTTTATTTTTAGACAATATAGGAGAGTATTTTAACAAAATGTTTTTCACTGTTTCAGTTTAGAACTTAAAGCTGAAGCTACAACCCCTAATCCTTTGAACAACTGTATATTACCTGCTCAATTAAGCTAAAATAGTAAATGACTGTGTAGTGTTCGCATTCATATACCAATTATATTTCTAGTATATTACAATTGAATAAATTCACTAGTGTAGTAACAGCACATATCACATCAATGTACTGCTTTAATCCTTCACTCTACATAGATAATATAGTCTAAAGAAACCCAGTCAGCCCATACATAACACAAAACAAGTAACATAGAAAAACAAGGCCATTTGCTCCTTCAAAAATAATCCTTGAACACTAACCTATAAGCAAATTAAAAAATTAAACCTACCTTTTAACTGTAAGGAAATTGAAGATTCCTTTAAAATGTGCTGACCTCCACCACTCATTCCAATAGGCAAACATCTGTTAGTGTTAGAAAAATAAAATTGTCTTAACTGGAACCTAGTCTGTCTTTTTACAAATCATGAATTTGTGTCCTATTGTCTTAATAATATAGGAGAAAGATATGAGAGGCCTTTGTCCTATTGATCTCCTCAATACTTGTGTAAACTTTAATAAGATCACTCTTCTTTTCATAAGAGAAAACCAAGTAAGAGATCTTAACATATTTCTGTAAGATAACCCTTCCATCACAGGAATCATCGTAGTAGCTCTTCCCTGAACCCCTTCCTATAAGTAAAACATCTTTTCTTTGATAAAAGAGACAAAAATTATACAGTATTCCAACTGAGATGTAACTTGTGATTCATATGAAGAAATAATTACCTATTGACTTGTAATCAGTATATCTATACAACACCCTAAACTTCTATTGGATTTATTGCTAGCAGCAGAGTATTGCTTTGATGGCTTTAGTGATTTACTCACCACTATACCAAGATACTTTTTTTTTAAACCATGATTTTGAGGTGATTTCCATCTACATTAAACATAGGATTCAAATCATGATAAACTGTGCATTACGTTTCACTTACTAAAATTGAAGATCATATACTAAATATTTATTGAACTTGCTTTCTCTTTTTACAATGCATATAGGAGTAAACAATGTAGGAAACTGTAAATCAGGTCAGTTGCTTAATAAGTATAAAGATCTCTTTCTGAGGTTTAGGGATATAAATAGGCATATGGTGCTTTCAGGGGTGCTCTATAATTTTCAGGGTAAGGATGAACTAATTGTTAGAGATGGGTTCCACTTTTGAAGCAAATCAGCTAGTAATATGTATGTGGAAACTAAATATATTCATTAAAAGTAGTTTAAAGTAGACTTGCATAATGGTGAGGGAGCTTAGAAAATTGAGATGAAGAGAATAACAAATAATAATTTTAAATGCAATACTGTGAAATGTAAAGATAAACACAGTAGGATCAAAAATAAGTGTATTAGGTATTCTAATGTTAAAAGTTTTAGGAAGAACATAGATAAGTTCAAGACTAGTTGAAATGGAAGATTGTGACATAATGAAAATTGCTGAAATATTAATAATAGGGATAATTTGTAAATTCTACATTATAAATTATTTAATTGTGATAGATTCTTTAATACGGGATGTAGTAGCTATGTATATAAGAGATGAAGTGCAGCTTACTAATGATACAAAGGAGAAAATCAAAGATTAATGCCATAGTTTAGGAAATTTAGGCAAACAGATAGGATGAAAGCTTTATAATTTCATTGAAGCAAAAAAAAAAAGCAAATACCCAAGCACTGACTGCTGAGGCATGCCACTAATAATAAGAGTGCAGTTTGACTGGATTCCATTCATAAAATTTACTTTTTTTCCAATCTAACTACCCTACAATCCAATTAAATATATAGTCTTTCCCTAATTCCTACCAATGGAATTTTCTTAAATAACCTCTTGTGTGGCACTTTATCAAAAACCTTATTTTTAAATGCATCTGTTCTTATTTAATAGTTTTAACAATTTCCATTTTTGTTGCCCTTTTACATCTTACATCATTGTTTCTGAATCTATATTAACTATTAGTATTATTAGGCCTGAATTTGTGTTTTCTCTTACTGTTCTTAGGTGTTAGTTTCTCAACCTTGCTAGTCATTACTTATTACCATATTTTTCAGTTATTTTATCTTCATTTGCATTTATTACTAGTGTGTTATTCAGGTCCACTGATCTGCAGAGCACAAATTTGGGAAATGTTATGCAAAGAACAAATTAAACACTAAAAGCATAGGAAAAAAACAAACAGTAGTAAAAAAATAAACAAAATCTTTATTTATAATAGATGTTTATTTCACCTATCAGCTTGCTTACAACCATCCTATGACTTACTGGCTGCTGGACATGAGAGGAGTCTTTGAAATATGCACAAAGGACAAAAACAAAAGGAGTTTTTTATATATCTGTGAAGAACAAAGATTAATCAAATTTGCTAAATATTTGCTCAAGAAAAACAAAGGGTTTTAAGATTTACTGCTAAAACATTAGACAAAACATTAAAAGTGTGGTATACCAAAATCCAGTGCTTCATATGCCACTGACTATTCCAAACAATTATAAAGAACGAATATCCCTAACTCGTTTAAAATCATACCTGTATCTGAGCCAACTCTTTAGATGAGCTTGTCCCTCCTAGGAGGTTGGGATCAAACAACACAGGGGCAAAGTTATACAATTTTCTAGCTGTTGGTGTATGGGATTTTAACTGAGTAAAAGTATTAGTTCAGGTTTGTGACCTTTCAACATTTGATTAGCGAGTATGTCATATTATATGCAGAACACCTGCACAAAATTTTGAGAAATATTTATCTGAATATACATTCTAAACTAGTTATGGAAGAGTGAAATTAATGACTATTTTCCAGTCATTACACTTGTTCTGCTATAGTTTTTCATTCATATTATATTTAGACTTGGAGCTTCATACACCTGATTCTTCTATTTCTTTTGGCTTTACCATTGTCTCTTCATTTGTATTAAATTTCTCCTTTACTTCTATTACACACTGACATCTCCAAGGTACTTTCTTGTATGTGATGAGAAGACCTCCCAGGGAAGGTTCTGTATTTTCAGTTACTTTCTCTGGGATCTAAACATCCACCCACGTGTTTGCCGTGCATGGCGACCCGTGAAATGGAGGAGAGGAGAGGATCCTGGTGGTTGAGTGGTGTCTGGGGCACTGCAACACACCATTTTGGCCTTGAATTCCTGTAGATGGGTAGTCTTAGGGTGCCCCCCCAGGGTCAATTGGCTGGTCCACTCTGGCTAGGGTCAACTGAGTACCAGTGTTGGGCGTTCTCAACGGGTGTTGTGGACATCATGTCTGATGCTGGTGTTTGGGTATAGTGCTCACGAAACCCTGGCATTGTTGCAGTGTCCTTGTTTGACATTGTAGTGCATCCCCTCGTAGGACTCCATGATGGGTGGGGTCAGTGGGCACTGAATCTTTCTTCTTAATTATGGATCCCCCCCAATCCAAATATGAAACTAGTAAAAACTCAGCTTATTGGTAAACAACCACACCTAGAAGACTCTGAACAGCAGTCTTCACCACAAGGTGGACTTGTACCTTGCTTTCACTGTCCGATAAATCTTTAGGGCAAATGTCTCCCTTTTTTATTCAGAAGGGCTTAGAGGGGCTTGCTGGCTCTCCAAAGTCAGTTAAGAAGCTCTGTTCTGGAGACATCTTGGTTGAAACATCCACAGTTAAACACAGTGAACTCCTCTTGAATTCAAAGACCATTGGGGATATACCCATTGAGGTTACTCCCCATGCTTCCTTGAATTCGTCACAAGGAGTTATTGTTGAGAGGGACTTGAAGTCTATCCCTGAGTCAGAGATCCTTGCTGGTTTCTCCAGCCAAGGAGTTTCAGCAGTCCGAAGGATCTCCACTCGTCAAGATGGTATTATGGTGCCAACCTCAGTTCTGATTTTGACGTTTTCATCTCCACGTCCACCTGCCACTGTTAAGGTGGGTTATTTGAATTGTAAGGTGTGGCCCTATATTCCCAACCCTCTCCAATGTTTTCAGTGCCAGCGGTTCGGTCACTCAAAGACATCTTATCGTGGTTCTGTGACATGTGCTCGTTGTGATGGCAAGGACAACGACACCTACAAGTGCAAACTGGACCCTCACTGTGGATAGGAAAATGATGTACAGCGTTTGAAGACTATTAATAACATCTCTTATCCTAAGGCTACGAAGCTATTGTTCCCTACTCCATCTCAGACATATGCCACTGCACTACGCTCCACTGCTACAGTGGGAGTGCAGACGGACCTTTCCG
>NW_013666211.1:46961-48206 GCF_000517525.1 Limulus polyphemus
CCAGCAAAAGTGTCATCGACATATCTGTACCAGTACAGTGGGGGATGAAGCGCAGAATGTATGGCTTGTGTTTCGATTTTGTTCAAGAATATATCAGCAAGAACGGGCGAAACAGGATTGCCCATACTTAAACCGTCTGTTTGTTCTCTCATTGACCAGTTGCCATCTCCCTTTTTACTTCTGGGAGACTAATGGATACAACCCCCTTTGGGGTGGTGCTGATATTGATGGGAGGGGTTGTTCCATAGAGCGTATGCTCTCGGATCATGACCTTTCTCTCTTTGATACTGAAACATATACTTATTTTCATGCACCTAGTCTGTCTTTTACTGCCATTGATTTCTCGATTTGCTTCCCTTCACTTTTCACTTGTTTTTCTTGGATGGTCAACAGTGACCCACAGGGCAGTGATCATTTTCCTATCATTACGTGTCAATGCCACCCGACCCGAATGCCACGGTGGAAGCTGGACCAGGCTGACTGGCCATCTTTCACCTCTCTCTCTCTGAACTTGATCCTGCCTTTGTCTGTCTGCCATCAATAGATGACTGTGTGGTTGCAGTGACTGACTGTATTGTCCAGACGGCTGCTCATTTTATTCCTAAGACTTCATCACGTTTTCCATGGTATCCTTGTTCATGGTGGAGTCCTGCCTGCCAGGAGGCACGGAAGGCTCAAAAAACGGGCCCGGGATACCTTCCGATGGTATCCCTCTGTTTCTAACCGCATTGTTTATCAGAGGGCCTGAGCACATGCTCGGCAGGTTCAATGTCAAAACCAAAAGGAGTCTTGGATTAAGTTCACTACTAGCATCTCTTCTACCACCAGTTTCAAAACTGTATGGGACAAGATTTGGAAATGTCACTGGGAGGTATGCTTCCCATCCCCTTTCCATATTGCCCTCCAATGGCCAGGAAGTTGCTGATGTCCAGAGCATTGCTTTTCTTGTGCTTCTACACTTCTGTTTTTTCCCCTGCCTTCTTGGCCATCAAGTCTTGGGCAGAATGATCACCTCTTTCTTTTCGGGCCGGTCGTCTCTATGATTATAATTGTCCCTTTACACTGGTGGAACTCAAATTTGGTCATCATTGGTCTGGTAGTACATCGATCGGACCTGATGATGTTCATTATGAGATGTTGTGCCATCTCTCTCCTGCCTCTTTTATTATTCTTCTGGTTATTTTTAACTGGATCTGGCAGGAGCATGTTTTTCCTGATGCTTGGCACCAGGCTATTGTCCTTCCT
>NW_013666211.1:48961-50137 GCF_000517525.1 Limulus polyphemus
ACTTTCTTTACAATATGCTACCAAGCCTCGATCCTTACCATGGCATCCCACCTGGGATTGTGTCTTTCTTCCTCGATGTGCCATGCTCTTTCAGAACAGATGGTCTGCTATTCCTTCCTTTGGCCTTTGTATCCAGGCACAACTGGTTGAATTGGGTCTGGCATTGGATGACGTTGCTGTCCCCAATGATCAGCCCATTCCACCATGGCTTATTACCATCCCTTCCTGTGACCTTTCTCCGAGTCATCTGAGGATGGCGGATACTCCCAATTGGAAGTACCGTCTTCTTTTTGCTGAACATCTTTTGAGCCATTCTTCTCTTCCTATTTACATGGATGGTTCGAAATTGGGTGACTTTGTAGGATCTGCCATGGTGTGCTGTGGTTCGGTAGTTGCTCACAGGATCCTATCTATAGTTTCTGTGTTCACTGCCGAGTTGTATGCTATTTCTCTTGCCCTGGATCATGTAGAAGCTATGCAGTACAGTAATTGTACTATTTACACTGATTCTCTTAGATCTCTATTGGCCCTAGAATCGTTTGACGTTAGTTCTAACCCTGTTCTCGTCTATATTCAACACCAATTGGCCCACTTTTCTCTATCTTCTATTTCCATCTAGTTTTTCTGGATCCCTGGACACGTCAGTATTCACGGGAATGAGCTCGCTGACTTCGCAGCTAGGTCCGTCTGCTCTGGTGCCATCGTGGTCGTGCCTGTCCCATACATGGACTACGGTCCTGTCTTCAAGGCGCAGCTTCATGCCAGTTGGCAGTTGACTTGGGGTGAGCAACATCATTACAAGCTTTTCCAGATCAAATCTTCTGTTGATCGTTGGCCGTCTTGCTTCCTTAAGGATCGGAAGGAGGAAGTAGTCCTGGCAAAGCTATGCATTGGTCATAGTTTTTTAACCCATTGTTTCCTTTTATCAGGTATTGACCCACCGATGTGTAGCCATTGTGACACTCAAGTCACAATAGCCCACACTTTACTGTCATGCTGTCGTTATGACCGTGAGCGGCGGCACCATTTTAGACACATGTTTTCTAAGAGTTTACCCCTGATGTTGGACAGTATCACTGGTAATGGTGACACTGTCCGATTCAATTGTATTTTTAATTTTTTACTATACTATATGTCTTTTTAATTATATATAAATCTTTTATCGGCATATATTGG
>NW_013666211.1:51100-56038 GCF_000517525.1 Limulus polyphemus
CATTTGCTGTTATGTTAAACTTATATTAAAGTTTTTTCTTCATTACTCATTCAAGCCGTCTCCAGCCATTTTTTAGACTAATTTGTTTTGGTAAACCTTCATGTTTTAAGACTGGAAAGGTAAATACAGGTATCATACCTTAAGTTGAAACAAGCAGTTTCCAGTATTATAAGCTCCCAATAAATTCAATCATTTTCTTCAGTATTAATGTTTCTTACTTGTTTGCAAATGTTTTCTTTTTTTTGAAATGAGAGCAATAATGCTTTTACCAATATGCATTTTTAATTTAAAAGTATGCTTGTTTTATTTTACAGCCTGTTTTGATGGATTTGGCCACAGGACAACAAGTTTCTGTAATATTTTTAGACACTGAAGGTAAGAAGGTTGTATAGAATTCTCTACAAATTCTTTCAAAATTACTTTTAGAAACAATAACCTTTTTTTTTTCAACTAAAAAATGCTTACTGCAATCAAGCATGTAAGGTTAATAATGTGCAAGTGCACCACTAACTTTAGAAACTGTGTCATTTATTGAATGCTATGTTAGCACATTCTGAGACAATAACTCACCTCCTCATGCAGAAAGCTGTGTGTCTGCCTAAAACACTTTCATGCCACTAGCCTTGAAGCATCTCCCACCTAATTTCAAGTGTTTTGACATGAACTGCACTGGTGCATGATGATATCATGTAACAAAAGCCCTCCACCAATAGGAAGACAACACAACTTTCATGCACAGTAACTTACTCTATGCGCTTACACCTGTGATAGGTATATTCTTCTCCTCAACATTGTATTGAACAGACGTAGTTAAATTTCTCGTCAGAGTTTAAGTTGTTGAGATGTGCATTGTTAATGAAACTTTGATTTTTGTTTTCTTTGACTTTTGTTTCAAAAAAGCTTTGAATTTTATCATGAATTCTCAAATGGTAGTGAATTATACTTAGTCCTGTGTGAGTCATGTTATTCATACATAGGCCTTATTCTTACTGTGGCATTTGGAGGATCTTAACTATCTGGGACATTGCAGCTATAGTTCAATATGTTGTGAAGTACCACATGCTTTCTGGGTTTCCTTCTCCCATCTCATCAGCCAAAATTCGTTCTCCTCAGTTTGGAATGATATATTAGACCACAGCTTTCACCTGATTGCCTTACCATTCAAGATATGACATTAGCCTTCCAATCTCTTACTATATTTCATTCTCAGGTATGTTCTTTCCCTTATTTTTGGTCTGGGTCCTTTGATATTTCTCATTTTTTACTTCATGGTCAACAATTCTTGAAGTTTACCATGTCTTTCCTCTTTGCCTGTTATTAGGATTTATACTGTTTCCTTTCTGTAATATCTCCGCTCTCACACCCAAATGCTTCATCCCCTCACATTTGTGACTCTTTTTGTCCTGAGTTGTAGACTTTCCTCCTTGCCTTTTCTCATTTCCTGTCTTTAATATCTATTTGGCCAGCTGGAGGATTGGGTCTCTTACCTACTATTTTACTCTTTGGTTCCCCATTTATGCATTTTCAACTTTTTCTCACTACCCTCCTGTAATCGGTTGCTTACCTCTGTCTTTTGTGTGAGGCACTTTGTTGTGTTTCAGATGGTTTTCTGAAGATATTCATTCTTCTCTTTGCCAGCTTAACCTGTTCCACTTCTGCTTTATCCCCCCTTACTTGTTCCCCTGATGTGAAGACTTGTTGGGTTAGACTACATTTTTCTTTACTGTCCTCCTTCCTTTCTACACTTGGATGTCTTCAATGTTGTTCATTTCTTCCCTTCAACACAGCATTGGTCCCATATGTATCACAAGAGCCTTTGCTTGCCATATTAATGAGTTTGAGCTGGCATTCCTTTTCTTGGGTGATTGGCTTCTCGTGACGCATTCTCAGATGGTATCCTCATCTCACACCTCCATTTCTTTTACAGGAGTCTACCAAGTTGGGGTGGCTTGTCATAAGATCTACATTCTTTTTTCACACCCACTCAATATTTGGTACTTCTGGGCATTTTCTTTATCTCTTGTTTCAGCCAAGTTCAGTCTTCTCTTTGTCTATGAATTATGGTGTATCTCATCACCAGGGTTTGCAATTCTCATCTTGCGTGATCGGTTCTTTCACATTTGGGGAACTTGACTTCCCTGGAACCCCTTTTCTTTGTGGTATGCACACGTGTCTCCTCCAGTAAACCTTGTGGATCTAAAGGATACATTCTTGGGTTCCATTGTCCTCATTTGTGAATTTTCCATTTCCTCTCCACAAGGAATAGTCTTGGTAACTGAACTGCGCCCATATTACTTCCATTGTTGTCTCATCATCTCTCAAAGAATATGTATATCTTCACCAATGCTTCCCTCTCTGATTGAGGTGCATCTCTGGATGAGTACATGACTTCCAGTATTTGAATGCAGGTTGAGCATCCATTCTGTATCTACAAGTGTGCATTTCTCTCTGTTTGTTAGGTGTGTTCTCATTCCTGCCTCTACTGGTGCATCACTTAGTCACGATCTGCAACAGCATTTCCATGGTCATTTCATACATTGACCATTCAGAGGAAGCACCCATTCCTGGACCCTTTGCTTTTAGATGTTAGACCTACTTTTCTGGACCCATTCACATCGAGTTTGTCTTGTTTCATATAATTTGCTGGGTGTGACGAACTTGGACGAACCTTCTGTCTCAACCAGTCTGCATTCTTCTAGTGGAATGGTCTATACACCCCAGGTCATTTGTTGGGTTTGCTCTTGGTTCGGCATGGCTCTCTCCTACCCTGGGACCTTTCTCCTTCTACCCTTACTGAATGAGTCCATTGATTCCTCCAATTGATATATTCATCTCTAGATATTGATGCTCACTGGCTAATTCACATTTCTTTGCATTCAATTTGTCACCTTTCTCCTTTATTTGATTCTCATCTTCACTGGCCCTAATATGATATCCTCCAGGCAAGCATGTGAATGACTCTCCACACATTCATTTCTCCTTATCTACACCATCTGTATTTTAGTTTTCCACTGGTCCCCATTCTTCATCACACACCATTGTCTTTGAGAAGAATACATACATTTCTTTTTCAGGGCCCCTTTTTACTTTCAAAGGATCTGTCCAGGTGGCTGTCATTTCCTCCCAGGGTATAATTACCAAAAACTTGCATCAAGCCAGGATAATGGAAAATGTTTGTGCCATCTGCTCTGGCTCTACCACTGTCCACTGTAAGATAGGGTGTTTCACAAGACTACTTTAGATATCCTTATGTTATACATATTAACTTAATTGTCTGATCCAAACTGCACCTATTCCATGGACAATCACAGAAAAAACCAGCACTAAGGAGGTGTTCTGCCATTCCACTGTCTCCAGTAAAAGACTTCTCTGGCTGGAGTACAATGGGCCTCCACAATGTGAATTCATCTCTTCCCTCCCCTTTTGTCGAGTGGAGCACAAAAGACTTTTATCATTTATCAGTTCTTAGCCATTAGGGTGGTGGACCACAGAGAATCCTCAGTGGTTGAGCTTAGCACAATACGGTGAGAAGTAAGGTGATAGTGACACTATTGAAGTAGTATAGATCTCTCCTCTAAACTGTAACTCATGCCACTTGTGCCCTCCTCCTGCAACCAGAGCCTATTCGGTAGAATTGAGGTGAACACACACTGTCTGGAATCATAAGACATAACTGATGTGACCTCCTCCTGCAGCAATTGTCTGTACAATAGAGTCGAGGTGACCATACAATATATATGAAATCATACTGCATAACTCCTCCTGTAGCTGAAGTCTGTTCGGAAGAGTTGAGGTGAACACGCAAGGTATGGTCTGAACATGCCCCAACCACACTACATGGTTGTGTCCATATGAAGCCTTTGCCATCAGGTGTCACAATCCATGAGCTTCCTTTTAGGTGCTTTCTGAAGAGAGCTCATCTAGGTAAAATTTTGCACCGGCTCTTCCACTGATTGAACATGGGACTCTAGTTTTCTGCGTGTGGAGCTGAGTTATTGTGTCAGAATGTTACATTTTCCTAATCTGAAAATGTATTTCTGATAGATACTTACCTCCACCCACATTCCCACCCATCCTCCTCCTTTCTGTAGCTTATTTTTGTCTTGCCTTGTCAAAGAATGAAGTTATTACGAGTGCAAGTGCATAGTGGGAGTTACTACACATGGAGGTTGTGTCACCCTCCTATTGGTAGAAGGTTTTTATTGCATGATGACATCATCATGCTCCAACACAATATGTGTCAAAGCACATGAAATTAGGTGAAAATTGCCTCAAGACTAGTGGCATGCAAATCTATTAGGCAGAAATGCAAGAATGATAACTTTTCTGTATGAAGAGGTAAGTATTTATCAGAAATACTTTTTCAGAATAGCAAAATTTAACTTTCCACTTTCGTTATTGACCCATTGCAATTATAAAACTTCTCTATCTTACTATTAGTCATGCATGTGATTTCCTTAATTGTCATTAGTTGAAGTAGTAATAGTAGTCTATATACAACTTTGGTCAGTGGGGAAGCTTCTTATGATTCTTAAACATTTTCTTCCAAAGGTAATTACTTGTTAAGCAGCCACTGACAGCTGCAAGAAAGGGAGAAATTTAATTTTTATGATTCATTTAATGTTGTCAAAAAGTGAAGTTTTATTATATAGAAATTTTTAAATGTTTATATTTCTGAGCATGCATCTGAATTTTATTTACTGGTGTTTAGCATTAACTTTCATATTTAATGATGTGTAGAACTGGTATGAGTACAAGTTCATTTTTGACAGTTTTCAGGAAGAGTTAAATAAAAAAAAAAAAATTTCTAGACTTAGAGAAGATTTGTCCTTTTATCTAAAAGATTTTGTCTCTTGTTTTTTTAGCTTTTAATATTTATTCTGACAGTTTAAAAGCATGTTAAGGTACAAATATTGGTTTTATTTGAAAATATGAATA
>NW_013666211.1:56743-57516 GCF_000517525.1 Limulus polyphemus
CTATACTTTGACATTCCAATTTTCTCTCACATTCCTGTGGTGCACATTATTATGTATTTAACAAAGAATGCATATGTTCTTGAATAACTGTAACCCTTTATATATCTGTATATCTTTACTAATGATTTGTGAAGAAAATTATCTGATTTACATAAAGAGTAGAATTTTTTTTGAAAGTATAAAAGTCAGTTATTTTATGTTTGTGAATATGACAACAACTGGTAATTGTGTGCTTTAAATTTTTTTTCCATCACTTGTTTTGTAGGCTTTGCTGCAAACAATATTTCTGAAAATTATGATGCAAAAATATTTGCTGTATCAACCTTGATCAGTTCTCATCTTATCTACAACTCTGTGAAAATAGTTGACCAGTCTGATATTGATTACCTTGAACTTTTGGCACGGAGAACGCAGGTATCGTTATGCATTAATATAAACGTAGATAAAAAAAAAACTTCACAAAATAAGTGGAGTGACAAATGAAAAAAAAAGTTACCATTAGATAATTTTTTATACTGATAAGACCCATATGAATTCTTTAATAGATTAGCCAAATTTATATGTTTTTCAGACTGTACTCCTATACCTATTTCAGGATGAATGTATTGATGTATATCGTTAACATCAGTTATAGACTACTTTTTGTATTTCATTTGATAATTCTAATTATTAATTGATTTTACACATAATTTTCTTTTTAAATTAATGTATATTTTATGATGTGTAGATACATGTATATATATATATATATATATATATATATAGACACAACA
>NW_013666211.1:58041-58778 GCF_000517525.1 Limulus polyphemus
GTATATATATATATATATATATATATATATAGACACACAAGCACATAATTTTGTGTATATAATTTATGAATTCATTTAACCACTGTAGTTTCATAAGTTGATTTATTTTAATATATTTAGAATGTTTTAGTAATGGTTTTTATTTCAACATTTCAGAAAAATACTTATTGTTGTAATCTTGCCTAAACAAAATTTTTGAGAGCTCAGTTAACAAAGGGCCCTGCACAGCCAGATGATTAGGGCGCTCGACTCGCATTCTGCAAGTCGTGGGTTTGAATCCCTCGCCCTTTTAGCTGTGGAGGCATTATAATGTGATGGTCAATCCCACTTTTCATTGGTAAAAGAGTAGCCCAAGAGTTGGCATGGATGGTGATGATTAGCTGCCTTCCCTCTAGTCTTTTACTGCTAAGTTAGGGATGGCTAGCACAGATAGACGTCGTGTAGCTTTGCACGAAATTAATCCAGAAAACATTTACAATCATGAATAAAAATTTGTCTTTTTATTCCATTTTATAAGGGAATATTCTAGATAACTGGACTGAGATTAGTTAGAACTAAGTATCACATCATTAATTGAGTAATATATACATGTATTTTAGCTTTTTGCTCTTCGATCACAAATGTCACGGGTCAAGTGGACTGATGACTTTATCCATGATCTTCTAAGTTTCCCACCTCTTATTTGGGTAAGTCTAATTTTGAATTTTCTGACATATAAATATTAAAGTAACTCCTCC
>NW_013666211.1:59091-60236 GCF_000517525.1 Limulus polyphemus
GACCTACTGCTTTAGGAAACAGAGAATAAAAACTGGATTGTGCTTCAGGTTTATTTATTAAAAAATGAAAAGAAAGAAATCCTTTACCAAATCCTTAGTAAAACATCTGTGGTTGTTTTCTTATGGTGATAGGAACATCAATATGACTTACTAAGTCAACAGAAGTTTTACAGTCTCTGGTAGATAACATGTATAGCAACATAATCAGTTGCTACTTTTATGTGTTATCTACAAAGCAAGGCTTATCAAAAAGAAAAAGCTACAAGGTTTACACTGTATTCCTGTTAGTTTGAATGATTCATATCATATTGATATTTAAAAACAAATTCAGCAAATTTTCAAGGAGATTATCTGTGGGACATCACATTGAATTTGAAATCACACAAGACACTTTTGTTCTATTAGACTAGTTAATTTGTTAAATGTCAGTCACAATAAGATAAAAAAAAACAGCAAGTTATAGGTATTGAGCACTAATTATTCAGGACAGAGGTGAAGGTAACAAAGAGCCTAAAACTAGTTTCTTTTTCTTTTTTTTTTTGTTTTTATTGCTAAACTTCTTCAAATCTCAAATTTTGAGTACCAATTGTGCACAATACTCAAAAAGACCCTTTGTTCAGTGGTCAAAATCTCAAAAAGATCACAATAATATTTCAGTTTTATTCCCAAATTTGATCAAGTTAATACATTTTCTCTCTTGTTAGGTTGTCCAGGATTTTGTTCAGACAGCTGTGGAGAAAGAAACACCAAAAGAATGGCTGCATCGTTTGATGGATACCCATTCACGAGAGAATGAAAATTATGAAATTAGTCTACTTGGTATGAAAATTCTTGATCATTACAAACTGTTAGTTACCCTATATCAGTGTTTTTCAAATTGTTGTGCGTGTACCCCTGTAGGTAAGAAAATATGAAATCAAGCAAAGTAAGAAAGATGGAGGTGAAAAGAAAAAGAACTTCCTGATGTAGTAATTTCTGATTTTTTAGTTATTCAAATATATATAAAACCTTAAAAAAATGTTTCATAATTTTTAAAGTCTTAGCAGCTTACTTCAAGCAGCAACTGAGTACAAAGATCGTAACTAGAAAAGATAATTGTTTGCTTTACTTCTTTATTTACTGTTCTATGTTTTAGGAAAAACATG
>NW_013666211.1:60737-64702 GCF_000517525.1 Limulus polyphemus
CATGTTATAATTTATGTTCATTCTAGAATGAAAGAAGCATAATTTGCTTATTTCCTAATTTGTTATGGTGGTTGCAAGATCCTTCAAATCTACCAAACCCATACAGAGATTAATTACTGAAAATAACAGATAAAATATAAAAAATTTTCTTAAGAAATGTTTGATAATTATCTGGACATTATGAAGATTTCGCATACTAAATTTCAAAATTTTGTGATGCATTAAAGTATTTTTTAATCTTAAAATGAAAATTACTTTGCATGATAGATAGGCAAGATGTGAAAAGAAAAAAAGACATGAGAGAAACATTGCTTTACATACTTTACAACTTAATAAAGAAATTAGATATTTTGCATATGAAAGCATTGTGATGTTTACTGATAAACTGTCAAATTTCTTTAACGTTCGCTTACTACTTTAAAATTTATAGCATGAAAATTATGACAAGCACAAAATGGTTACATGATCATAACATTGATCGACCCCGTATTGAAAGAGTTAATACACTGGTTAGTGTTGAATTTTCTAATAAGGTAAGTTGAGAGTGAAGTAAAAAAAGTTGAATCTTCCAAAGTTGTGCACTGAATAAGTAGTGTTTTGATATTCAAACCATAAATTACAAATTAATTGGCAGAAATAAGGTTTTAATCATTATAAAGTTTATCAAGCATGAAATTAATAGAAATTTAGTGTATGCAGACAGAAAAAAGTAATTTTGGGGTTTTTGATTTAGATATTTTCAAGTCTGTTGATTGCCACACACTCTTCCTTCCTGCCATTAAGAAAAGGCTCTTGACAGATCTCTCACGGGTAAGAAAGACAGTTAAAGCCTTTAGTAGTGAAATCAATATTGTAATGAATGGATCTACAAAGAATATCTTTCTTGAACTTTATCTGTGTAATAAAAGAACAATACTTGTCAGTCAGTCCATGCGTGTTAGCTCACATGGAAACCCGTTATTCCTGTTGGATAAATGTACAGTGGTACTTTTAAATTTATACGAGTGCAAAAGTGGAGACTGTTTAAGGCACATTGTTCTATATGAGTGCAAAACTATGATGTTTATAACATCAAATTTAAAGACAATTACTTCAGTAACATAAACACACAAGGAAACAAATTATGTTAATCTTTACCTTTCCGTGGTTTACAAATAATGCAATACCATTACATCTCAATATAAATTCCAAAACATACATATAAATCTACAATTGCACCGAAAGTTTAAATACACTGTGTATGTGAATAATGAGTTTACCTGTTAATGGAATAAGGTATTACTCCATGTCTGTTATTGGTGGTAAAGGAGTTGATACCATTACAGAAATAAAAATAAGTGAACTAGTGACTAGTTGAGTTCTACACTTCTTGATGCCATAATTTTAAAACTTCACTATCTTATAATGTCACTTTATCAATAGTTTGATCAAGAAAAAATCTCAAGTTTAAGGATGGTGATTATTTAGAAAGGCAAGGTGTTTATACCAAAAACTGATATATTTCATTCAATATTTTTATACTTCTTTACTATATTCTGCTTAGTAGGCTTTTGTTTCATTTGTATCTAACTACATAATACAACAACAGCAGTATTTAATGAACTTAAATATTTAAATTATATACCCTTCTCATATATATAGTGAGGCCAGGTGGTCAGGGTGCTGGACTTACAATCTGTGAGTCGTGGGTTTGAATCCCCATCACACCAAACATGCTCGCCCTTTCAGCCATGGGGCATTATAATGTGACAGTCAATCCCACTATTTGTTGGTAAAAGAGTTGGCGGTGGGTAGTGATGAATAGCTGCCTTCCGTCTAGTCTTACGCTGCTAAATTAGGAATGGCTAGTGCAGATAGCCCTCAAACAAACAAATATATGTAGTATTCTACTTAATAATGCTGCAAACGTGAAAAAGATCTATAGGTTTTGGCTCATATGGCATAGCACACACACTTCATATGTAGGATTTCAGAGATTCACTCCCATTTATATCCATGTTTCAGTTGTCAAATAATTTTAGTACACGCATCATATTTGAAGTACAAATTTATCACCTAGTAATATATACTAAAAACTTGACTCTTTTTCAGTGCCTTGTTTACTTGTATGTTTTCCCATATTATTCTAATCCACACTTGAAACATTCAAAATTAATGCTTTAATCATTATAGCTGCAGTGAACTTACTGTTAAAAATTGTTTTAAAGAACAAAAAGGAAGTATTCACTTAATATGTTGAACTTTTAGGTTAGTAGTATTTATTTGTTTATAAATTTATTTATTTATTTGTTTATTTGAGAAAGGATTATAACATTTGCTATTTTTTTTGTAATGAGCATATTCCATCTACTATTCAAGGTGTGTTTCAAAATGTCCCAGAGCTGTTCAATGGGATTCGGGTCAGATTTCTGGGATGGCCAAAGCATATTTTGGATGTTGTTTGTCTTTAAGTGTTATTAGGCATGGAAGTTCATACTTCATTCTATATTATTAATTTATCATAATGATTGAAGCATGGTCAATCTTCATAGAATTCTATGAATGCAAGCATTGTAGCACAATCAAGAAGGTTACAGTTCCTCAAAAGCATTTTTTTCTTATTCAACTTAACAATGGAAACTAATCGGCTGTAATTAATAATAGATTTTTCCTTTCCTTGTGTCAACGAATGTCTGTTTTTGTGTTTTTACTCTTAATATAGTTGTATTATTTCTTTCTTTGTTATCTACATTGTGCTGTTGAATATATTTGATAAATGTAAGTTTGACTTCTCCATTGATCTTTAGGCTTCATTTCTGTGAATCATTCCACAGGCACAGGAAGAAGATCTTACTGAAGAATACAAAGAAGAACGAAATTCTTTATTAGAAAAACTGAAGAAGGAATTAATACCAAAAGAAAAAAATCGTAAGTGGCTGAAAGTAAACAATAATGGTCTGTTTCTTAGTTTACCATAGGTTAATAATTAGTATAGTTTATTTAATTAAGAATACTCATTTTACAGGTATTAGAAGTGAATATGTATTTGTTGATGGACATTACAATGTATTTGTGACTTTTGTAAGATACAATAATACTGCAGAAGAATTGGTTTTGTTTTTTGCACGTTTTTAACACTTTTTCTATTAGTTATTTCCTAAATAGTTTGCTAGTAAAGTGTAAAGCTGTAAATATATTTAACACTTTTGTTTCTTTCTATGTAATATTTTGGAAATGTGCATTTCAATTCTGGTTTGTTCATAATTATATATTTCACTATTTTTTTCATTATCAAGAACAATAAATTTTATTAATTGTTTTGGAATTGAAAGTTTAAATTTTGCACGATAAAGTCCTCAATACGTGTATTCAGCTGTTTGTAAGTATTTCTTTAAGTATTTTAATTGAGAAATGTGTTAACTTCTTTAGATAAACCAATTTCTGGAACTGAGCTTGCAGCCTTGTTTGAAGTTTTAGTGACTGCTGCAAATGATGGTTCACTTGCAGAGGTAAATCCAGTATATCTTTGAATGAACTTTAGACATTCTTTATCTTATTATTCAAAATAATTTTAGTTTTTAGATACACACTAAATGTGAAATAAAAAAGCATATCAATAGGACAAGTGAAGATTTAGTTACTGATATTGGCTTATTATTATGTGATAAGAGGAGTACATATTATGTAAAGGTGTGCTAAGAAATAGGTTATCTATAAAGGTTAACTGTAATCTATATTACTTTAGGAATGTTAGCTATGAATACATGTTTGCAAATTTAGCTATAAATCAATGCTGTGCTAGCAATGTTAGCTATGAATACATGTTTGCAAATTTAGCTATAAATCAATGCTGTGCTAGCAATGTTAGCTATGAATACATGTTTGCAAATTTAGCTATAAATCAATGCTGTGCTAGCAATGTTAGCTATGAATATATGTTTGCAAATTTAGCTATAAATCAATGCTGTGCTAGCAATGTTAGCTAT
>NW_013666211.1:65447-67918 GCF_000517525.1 Limulus polyphemus
AAGGCTGCTGAGTGGGAGGTGGAGAGCTTCCTATCATCCTTGTATTATTTGTTTACTGATGCCCCAGCCAGAAGAGAGAATTATGAGAAGATAACTGGAGATCATACCATGCCACTCAAATTTTGCAAGACTCGATGGCTGGAAGATCTTCCTGTTGCAGAGAGAGCGATCAACATCTGGGAGAATGTATGTATGTATATTAAGGCAGCTGAAGAGAAGAAAATCTCTCACCCAAAGAACAAGTCATTTGAAACTGTTCAGAAGTGTACCAAGATGGCTGATTTTCCAGCAAGACTGAGCTTTTTCATATCTGTGACAAAGTTGGTCAATCCCTTTCTAACAGACTAGCAAACTGATGTGCCAATGTTGCCCTTCTTAGCCGAAGAGCTAACCAGAATGCTTGCTTCCCTTATGCAGCGATTCTTAAAACTTGACAGGAGTACACTTACTTCTCCTTACAAGATAATGCAGGTAGATATTAGCAGCGAGGCCATTCAGCTGCCTTTGACCAAGGTTGATATTGGATTCTACACTGGGAAAAAGCTAAAGGATCTGAAAGCAAAAAACATCATCAGTGAGTGAAGGATTCTGGAATTTCACGTCCAAGCAAAAGAGTTTCTTGCTGCAATGACCCGCAAGCTCATTGACAAATGTCCGCTTAAGTATGCACTTGTGAGAAATATGGGATGCTTAAATCCAAAGAGCATGGCAAAAGACAAATAAAACTACTACAAAGCTGAAAAGGATGCTTAGCTCCCTTACTGATGCAAACAGACTTGAGGATTCATGTGATGACATCTTAAGAGAATACTCAGAAGCATGTGATGAGGCATCAAGAAGCGTAGCGATGAGAGAATTTGATCCAAAGAAAGACAGACTGGACTCTCTGATGTGCACATTTCTGTCTGAGTCTCGCTATTCATCTTTATTAAAGGTGGTCTGCATGTTGCTTGTCTTGTCCCATGGACAAGCCTCTATTGAAAGAGGATTCTCCGTCAACAACGAAGTTGAAGAGGACAATCTTCTAGGGCACTCGCTAATATCTTTGAGGGCTATATATGATCATATCAAATACATAGGAGGAATTTAGAACATTATTATCGACAAGTCGCTCATGTTAGCCGCTTCAGCAGGTAGGCAAAAATACTATATGTATCTTGATGAGCAGAAACGTGAAAAGGAAAAGTAGGAAAGAAAAAGAAAAGGACTGCTTGATGAGATAGATGAACTGAAAGCTAAGAAGTCTAGACTGCAAGCAGATATCAAAAGTCTTCAAGAATCAGCAGACAAGTTTGCAGAGGAAGCCTGGCAGATTAACTTGTATATCCAAATCAAACAGCCTCCAACGTACAGCAAAGGAGAAGATGTCCCAGTTAGAAGTGATTCAGAAACAAATTGATGAACAGCTGAATGTCATCAAGAATTCGTAAATTAAGACTCTGCATTGCAGACAAGTTTGCAGAGGAAGCTGAATCAACTTCAAACAGCTAGTGACATACAGCAAAGATGTCTGAAGAAGAACTCTTTCAGAAACAAACTGATCAGCTAAATGCCACAAAGAATGCATAATGTAAATATTTTGTTGTTGTTAATGGGGGGATGCAAAAGAAGAGACGATGCAGTATATACACTTTGCTTTGGGATCAAATTTTTTGGTCTACCATGTAAAACTTTGTTCAAAAGTCATGGAATTCTGGCTTGAAAGGTCATGGAAAGTCATGGAATTTCACATGTAAGAAAGTGTATGAACCCTGTATTACATTGTCCTGTGATTCTGGTGATGCATGCATCAGGATTACTATTACATTGTCCTGTAATTCTGGTGATGCATCCATCAGGATCACTATTACATTGTCCTGTAATTCTGGTGATGCATCCATCAGGATCACTATTACATTGTCCTGTGATTCTGGTGATGCATCCATCAGGATCACTATTACATTGTCCTGTGATTCTCGTGATGCATCCATCAGGATCACTATTACATTGTCCTGTGATTCTGGTGATGCATCCATCAGGATCACTATTACATTGTCCTGTAATTCTGGTGATGCATCCATCAGGATCACTATTACATTGTCCTGTAATTCTGGTGATGCATCCATCAGGATTACTATTACACTGTCCTGTGATTCTGGCGATGCATCCATCAGGATTACTATTACACTGTCCTGTAATTCTGGTGGTGCATCCATCAGGATTACTATTACACTGTCCTGTAATTCTGGTGGTGCATCCATCAGGATTACTATTACACTGTCCTGTAATTCTGGTGGTGCATGCATCAGGATTACTATTACATTGTCCTGTGATTCTGACAATGCATCCATCAGGATTACTATTACATTGTCCTGTGATTCTGACAATTCCTCCATCAGGATTACTATTACATTGTCCTGTGATTCTGGCAATGCATCCATCAGGATTACTATTACATTGTCCTGTGATTCTGGCAATGCATCCATCAGGAT
>NW_013666211.1:68630-77167 GCF_000517525.1 Limulus polyphemus
CATTGTCCCGTAATTCTGGCAATGCATCCATCAGGGTTACTATTACATTGTCCTGTGATTCTGGCAATGCATCCATCAGGATTACTATTACATTGTCCTGTGATTCTGGCAATGCCTTCATTAGGGACATGTCTTTAATACTAACCTGAGATGAAACTTTTCTGGAGACAGATGTGTTTTTTGCTTATGTAGTTATTTCTTCTATAGTTATTGTTATACTTCACACACACACACACATTGAAATATAGTTAATATAAAGCATTTTCCAATAAGTATACACTCTACTATTCTATTATTATACCATTTATAAGTTCTAGAAGTAAAGCTTAAACACTACTACAAATGTAGCACTGAAACGTACTGTATTAATTCTACAAGTTACAGTTTATTTACAGTTGCTAGACTTCTATCGTATTATTACTAGAATATATTGGAATTACTCTAGTATCACTGTGACTTATACAATAAACTATAGGAACTTCTTGTAAAGGATGTATGTCAGGAATGTTATATATTATGTAACTATGATAGGGATGGTATACATAGCTCAAAGGGTATTGTTCTCTTATCTTAACCGACCTACTATGAATTTATTTGTATTTAATAGATATTTTTATCTTATATATTTGGCTAAAGTATCAGTTTTCAGTATTATTTCACCAGGCTTTGTAGAAATGTAGATTTGCAAGTGAAGGTCAGCTTTCCCCTTTACATAAAATTGTCTTTGTCTCTGAACTTTTGTTGTTGTTAAAGTTTAAGGCCCCTACAGCTGTACTATTGCGAGCTGGTACTTAGTCCATACCAGCAGTATGTGTTGTCACATTTCAGCCAAAAGTATTTCACATCATAAACCAACATTGAGTTACTGTCTTACAATTCAATTGATAAATATTTCTATATTTTCATGTAACTCAGTGGGTAATGTTTTAACTTTGCATTTGTGGGATTAAACTAGTCTTTAATGTCTTTCATTTCAATTCTTTTTAAAAAAAATAAACTAAATGAAAAGTAAACATTGATTATGAAATTTTTGAATTATGACAAGTCAACAAAACAAATCACTAATTATTTAAAGATTTAGAACACAGTTAAGAGAATGACATGATGTAGTTCAACTTGGCCAAGTTGTGGTTTCTAAGTATCAATGGTAAAAAGTAGATTTTGGTTTCCTTTGATTAATTTCTTCTGCTAGTTGTAGAGCATTGTTTTACAGAAGGGCTAATGTTGATTCCATCAAATATTAGAAGTTTAACAAATGAAAGTATACAATAAAAAGGAATATACTAATTTATATTTTCACTACAATAATCTGAAATAATATCTTCACTTTCGTTTATTTATTCTTAGCTTATATGTTTAAAGTAAAAGATTTATTTTGTGTATTGAAATAATTTTGTAAAAACAATTGAGAAGTTTAACACTATTAATTTTAAATGTATTATTATATTGGATTCTTTTGACTGGATATAAAAAATGACATGACATTAATATTTCAAATAATTTCATCTAGAGATAATATCTAACTTGATCAGCATTGTGGTACAGATTATTGCAGTCTGATTGATCAACTTGAGTGCTGTTTATAATAAAAGCTTCGTCCTATTTTAACTATGAACTGTATTTTTTTCTGAAGTAACAGAAGTAGAATAGAAACATTATCTACTTCTCATTATGTGTAAAAAAAGTATATTTGAGCAAGGTTTCATAAGTAGTTGTTGCTTATCATTTCTTATAATATTCTTTCTTTTTTAAATTTTCAAATCATTGTTTTGCCAATCAAATAAATTTCATAATATTAAAATGGCATATAGAAATGTTTAATATAGTAATCCAAAACTGGATATGTTTAAAACCATCAGGTCCCCAGCCGGTGGACAACTTTTGTAGAAAGAATCAAGCAGACAGCAACTGAAGACTGTCATAAGTTTTATATGACAGAGATGATGGTATTAAATGAAAAGTACAGCAGTGGACCTGTAAACATGCAAGAACTTGAGGTAAGAATTAAAAGATACAGTTGTTTTGTAATAGTTTTTTATTCTGCTGTTTATGCTACTGCTAATGCTTTATTTTGTTCTTGTTGCTCAGGAATGGCATAATCAAGTTTTCCAGAACTCTCTGAAACTACTAGAACAACTTTTGAAAGGGTGAGTTGAATTGTTTCTTAACAGAATTTCATAATTTATTTATAACGAGAGCCTCTTTTTATAAAATACTGCTTATAATAAGTAGACTAAGTACAAATAATGAAACCAAATATAATTTGTCAAATAAATCATGAGCACTTTGTAAAAATACAGTGACAAATATCTTCTTATGCTTTATGTAGTAACAGATTTCAACCAACATAGAGTGTTGATAGTAGACACACAATTGTACTGCATTTAGATTTTAGTGAATTGCTGCTTTTTAACATTTTTGAGTTGCTTGTGTTTAAAACAATAAAAATGTATGTAGCACATAGCAATTTCTCTTACAACATGTTAAAATATGAAAATATTTATAATGTTTTGAGCTTTTTGGAACTGCAAGTATGTGTTTGTTCTTCTCTTTGTTTTTATTTATATTACCTAAGTCTAACTTGTTTATTATGGAAGAAATTAATTTGAAGCACGAAAAAGCTAATATTACTTTCTACATTATTATGTGTATTGGTTCAAATATAATTTGATTTTTCTATTACAGTCTTATAGTAAGCATAATGTTAAAATAATAACTAACACAACATTAAAATGGGTACACAATTAAAAACATCTTTAATTAAGACCAATTTATGGCCTCCAAAAAGTTGACTCTTAGATGTTTTGACATTATAGTGTCATATTTATGCCTAGTTAAAAAAAGTATAAATATGACATTATCATGTCTTGATAGCAAATAGTCGCTGTTTAATTAAATGTCAAATTTGGTAAACTCTACTGCAAGGTCTACTCATACTAAAATGTTAAACATTAAATTCACACTTCTTCACATTATAATTACTCTCACAGTACCTAGTTAATAAGTAAAATTTTTCTTTGTGTTTATAAACATTTACAGGTCATTATTTAGAACTTCAGTTATCTAAACATTTGAAAAACTTTCCAGTTCTGTTCAAACAGAATTTAAAAACAAACTTTCTTACAATTTGTTTATTCTTTAGACTTGAAGAAACTGCTGAAGAAGCTAAGCACAAGTTGACAGAAAATATTCAGCAGTTTTATGTAAGAACCAAAGACATAAATGAAAAGAAAATCAGGCTGCGTTGCTCAGAGCTGCTGAATAAAATGGAGGTAAACTAGAAACCACTTGAATGGTATTTTTCAAACTTAAAAACAAGAGGCTCACTGATATCTCCTGATTTATTTTTTTTTTTCTTTTTCACAGTGAAAATATCTAACCTTTTAAATTTATGTAATTGCTGATCATAAATTTTCATTTTATATGTTAAGTCCATTTCAACTTGATTGATTTGAACTAATATATTTCTTTTCAGACTGTTTTGCCAATTCCAGATATAAATCACAAAAAAAAACACAAATTGACAAAGATATATATCATTGACTTAAGAACTGGCTTTTCAAAACAATGTCAGGTCAGGTTAGATAACAATATTTTTGCTAACAATATAACAATATTGTTGGTTGAAATCAATTTATATCTTATAACTGTTCTTTGTTTTCATTAAATTACAAGTTATTTATATGCATTGAATATGATAAACATAACAATAATGTTCAATAAATAAGGATTTGAGTCAATGGAATATTTTGCTATCACTAGTTTGCCCCTGAAGAAGAAAGGTCTACCTTTCGAAAGCACTTAGTTTATAGGGTTTTTATCATTTAGCTATCACTACTGTACTCTCTAAACTTATTAAGGCTTACCTGATTTCTTCTAGAAGAAAATTGGCATAACTTTCAAAATAAACATAACATTTTCAGGAATAAAAAGAACATCTAAAGAAACAAAAAAAAATCCTAGACCTTTAGTTTGTTCCAAAATTTCATTCTTCTTTGCTGGAGCTACATATAATCACTTTCTTACAAAACCATAAATTACTTCTCTTTACATTGATTTCACTGGTTAATAAGTTGTTATATCCAAGAGAATCTAAACTTTGCCTGTAGCTGTTGGTCATTAGTAATTTTTCCCACCCCCTTTTAATCATCTCATAGCCTATATAATAAATCTTCAGAAAGAGAAAGAAACTCTTGAGAGAAACAAGACTTGGTTCACTGGTTTCTCAAGGGATGATAGTTTTTGATTAAATATAATCCTCTTTTGAGATGAGCAGAAAAAATCTACAATTTACAAGGTGAAACTCCTTGGAAATTTACAGAAATATAATTTTACCATTTTTTTTCTTTGTGAATTGGACTGAATAAATGTTACAAAATATCAATTATGAAATATTTTTTAGCCACAAATGGGGTTGACACAGAGTTAGAATTGATATTTTTACTTAGATTTTGAAATTTGATATGCAGGTGTGCTTTTTACACCTGAAGAATGCTCACTGACTGTGATAGGTTTAAAGCAAAATTCTGGCATTAATGTAGAGGTAACTTGATCTCAGAATCTCATCCATTTACTCACTGAATGTATGAGACCCTCACTGACCTAAAACAACATAGCAACATGCTGGAAAAGATAATTCTAAGGAGGTAGCTAGAAATTTTGGTGCAGAGATAATATCCAGAGCTGGTTGGGTATTTGCATTTACACAGGACCAAGAAAACAGTTCTGATTCCCATGTAGTCTTGCAACAATGTATAGAATTTTCTCTATTTTCAATACTTCATAATAATATTTTTGTATCTTTCAAATTTTTATGTTGGAAAATTTTTCAATACTACACTGCAGTTGACTTTAGATAAAGCAACTCTTAATGTTTCTATAAACTGTAAGTTAAAATATGAGATTTTTTAGGAAAACAGTAGATAATTATATGTCATTCTTTCTTAATGCTGCTCTACCTAATATTTGTACACACCTGTTATGGAGTTCTTTAAAGCACTTAAAATCTAATCTAAAATTGGTTTGTATAATTCAATCACATTTAACAAAAAATTTAACAAATAAATATTATTTTAGAATAAAAATATTTCAAGAACCATAATCAACTTTTACAGTTGAAGCATTTTAAAATTAAAGTAATTGAGATCTTACAAAAATATGATAAACTTGTAAAATTTTAATTTGGAAAACAAAAATATTCTTCCAACATTAGTTGAAGTATTACTTAAACTTGAAAACTCACCTTTCACTGACCATGATTCTTACATTGCTCATTTCATATTGGAACTATAACATTGTATGTGCTTAAAACACATGTTCACACTTTTAATTATGTATTTTGGGAACTAATTTTGTAATCAGGTTCAGAAACTTGGATATGCAGAGTTGAAACTTTTGTCTTATAAGCTTTTTTTATCTTGTTCTTTTTTTAATGCATTTTTTTTCTTGATTTTGCAACTGCAAAATATTAAATTAATACTAAGCTAATTTTGGATGTATGCAATTTTGGAACATTACCAACATTATAGTGTTCTACAGTATTTATTTTTATTTTAGTAATTAATCTCAAAGTAGTCGTTATTTAATTTATTAGAAGTACTATATATTTATTTATTTATAAAAGTAAATTTAATTTTAAGTCAAAGGTTTGTAAATTAAAAAAATCCTTTAACTCTAGCATAAACTGCTTTTAAATTATTATTTTAATTATTTGAAAATTCTTAAAATTTAGATAATTATAGATACTAAGCAACTGGTGATGATTCACTAAATACCCATAAATAACTGCATCCCTAATGATATTTACAACGTTTTTATGATGAATTCCCAAAAAAAGGCATTGATCCAAGTTTAAGTTGTGTTACTAATTTGCTAATTTAAACTATCAATTCCATAAAATAGTAATGAAAAATTATACAACTTTATGGATTAGCTCCTCAAGGAATTAAACTATTTGCTGTGATGGTAGGTTATTACTAAAATAAGTTATCTGTGGGACTGATACATAAACACGGAAATTAATTTGTGTGAGAGTGTGATACATAAAGATACACAAATTAATCTGTGTTGTGGCCTAGCAGGGCTTGATCATTGTGGCACTGTGGGTCATGGTTTTGAATCCAATTATTGAACATGTTTTCCTTTTGGCCATGGGCTCATTATAATGTGATCATAAATCCACTTTCTGTCAGTAAAAAGTAGCCTAAGAATTGACAGTAGATGGTGTTGACTAGCTGCCTTCCCTCTAGTTAGTCTATTACTTCTAAATTTGGGACAGTTTTGCTCAGATAACCTTGTTTGTGTGTTTATAGTATTAATGTAACATTTTTGCAATGGATTCAAGAATTGTTATGGCCTCTGTAATGTTTTTCTTTAATTTGTACAAGTTGGATTTCCAAGTCTACGTTAAAATATTTTTATTTATGTTGCATGTGAAAGATTTAATACAATGTCATGTGATAAATAAAAAAAAAAAAGTTGAGGTATATTCATGCTTTATAGCCAAATTATTATTGTAGCAGGAAGATGCATTTGCACATTGCCAGCTACTTATATGCATATTTTATTTACAGCTGATTGCTGAAGATTCATTACGAGCACTTTCCTTGCCAGTCCCAAGTTCCACTTTACATCATCAAATAGCGGAAATTATTCATGATGCACAGGAAGGCTTCAGGAAAGAACTAGGTGATCTAGTAGTTCCAGAAGTGAGGGAAAAATATTTGGCTTATTTGAGAGTAAGTAATTATAAATGTATGTTATAAAAGCTTTGAATAGTCTATATAACTTACTTACTACTTCAGAATTACTGAACTTTAAGATCAAATAAAGCTGCCTACAATTCCATTTATTTATATATATATTTTTCAGAGAAATACAATTAACTTTCCAACTTAGACAAGCAGGGGGTCTATAGATTCTTGAGGATAGCAGCATCGTATGACTTGTTTCTCTTATGAAGCTAGGATGCATGGTTGGAGGCTTTTACATACCAGCCTTTACAAGTGAAAACAAAAGTTTTTTAAGTGAAAAAATAATTTTTTAGTCAATTGTTTCTACTTAAAGCTTTTCCTTTTTGACTGCTTAACTTCAAATACAGCAATCATGTCCATAATAAATTTTTGAAATTTCTTATGCTACTCATACAAAAACACAGTAGGTAGGTCATGTTAGGTAATCAGCCATAGGCCTTGATTTATTAATCTCAAAAATAAGAAATGTAACATGATATTTGACCATGTGGATTTTTGTTAATTTGCTTCTAAAAACCAATATGTAATAGAATGGATGTGTCCTAGTATGATTACACAAAATTAATACTCTTTCCACTTTTATGTTTGTAGGCTAAAGGTAAATATTAAACAACCAGATGTGCCTTGGATACAATAATGAATTAATTTTGTAAACTTCCATTTATTAACAGAAGTTGTATATTGTGAGAAATGAAACTCAAAGAACTTTACCTCAATGTGTGTATGTGTATTTTATATAAAAGGTTATTCAGTGCTACCATTAACCATATATAAATAACATGCGAGCAAGTATTGTATTATTATCCAGATGAAACTTTATATATCATTTTCTACACTTAGTATAATAATAATAAAAATACTGCTAGTTAGTCATGGCAGTGTAAGTAAAACTATGTGGTTCTTGTGGAATTAACACTAATCTGGAATTTATACTTATTTTTCACAAACTATGTATTTTCAATAATTATTTAATTTGAGACAAACTTTGGTTAGTAAACAACGTTGTGGTTTAATTTTTTATCAGGATAATATAATTACATTTAGTTTATTATCAACCTTAGAATGGTGTGATTAAATATATTATCAGTGTTCAAATGATGTGATTTCATTTATTATCAGTCTTTTAGTGAGGGATTATCCCATACATGTTATTACAGAAGTAAAATTGTATGCATTAACAAATCTGTTCAATATAAAATTTTTAAAACATTATAAAAGAAATGCAGGCTTTAGCATATCAGTTTTTTCTTGTAAATTGTATGTTTTTTTTCTCTCTTCTACAGAAAACAATTCATAATTTAGGAGAATCTTTTCATCTACAGAACTCCAAGGCTTTGGAGTCAATGTTTCTGGATGGAATAAATTTAGCCATAGGTCAGTGACCAAATAGTTGTAAATCAGTGATAAAACTGAAAACTTTCAGCTGAACTTTATTTTTATGGTACAAGAATTATCATGTTCAGTAAAAAAACTAGCTGTAAGTTGAATCTAAGTTTCAAATGGACAGCAACTGCCTGTTGTAGAAACCTACAAATGTAGAGGACGACGTTTCGAAAGGCTCCCGCCTTTAGGTCAGTGTATGTATGGTGTTGTCTGTCGTTATAGCATTCTGGTGGATTGTGGAGAAACAGGGATAAATCAACATGAAGACGAAAAGCGGAAGACTTTCGAAACGTCGTCCTCCACATTTGTAGGTTTCTACAACAGGCAGTTGCTGTCCATTTGAAACTTAGATTCATTATGAATACTCTGCCTAAACAACCTACCAAAGATTAGCTGTAAGTT
>NW_013666211.1:77177-88373 GCF_000517525.1 Limulus polyphemus
AACTTACAGCTAATCTTTGGTAGGTTGTTTAGGCAGAGTATTCATAATGAATCTAAGTTTCAAATGGACAGCAACTGCCTGTTGTAGAAACCTACAAATGTGGAGGACGACGTTTCGAAAGTCTTCCGCTTTTCGTCTTCATGTTGATTTATCCCTGTTTCTCCACAATCCACCAGAATGCTATAACGACAGACAACACCATACATACACTGACCTAAAGGCGGGAGCCTTTCGAAACGTCGTCCTCTACATTTGTAGGTTTCTACAACAGGCAGTTGCTGTCCATTTGAAACTTAGATTCATTATGAATACTCTGCCTAAACAACCTACCAAAGATTAGCTGTAAGTTAACAATAAGACTGAAAACTTTCTGCTGTATGTTAGTGTTAAGATACAAAACTGACAATCTATATTTGTCTCAAAGTCTAGTAGTAGGTTAAAGCTTGGTTGTACAACAAAAGACTAGATATAGGTTAATAATAAGGTGGAAGGTGTTTAGTTTTGGGCTGTTGATACAGTTAACTGTAGTCTTTGGCTGTGGTTCAGTAATAAAGTTTTGTAATAAAATTAGAATAAGGTTAGTATTTAATAATAAAAGATGCTGAATAATATTTTCTGTTTAATAATAAATATATTCAGGTTTTTACAAGTATCTGTGAAATTGTTGAATAAGTTTATAGTTTAAATGGGAATATAATAAAATATCGAGAAAATTCTGCTGTTAACATTCAAATCCTGATCTTAGAAGTAGAAGTGATAATATAATTATGTGAAATACCTTTAAAATGTGTAATGCCTTATTCTTTACATACAAATAATATATCTTGTGTCTAGATTATAAGTAACAGGTATTTGTTTGATCATTCCACATCTACGAAAGACTTTCTCTGTCAAACATGCAAATAAATCAATGTGACAGCTAAAATGTTGAATTTAGCACATACCATAATAATTGTATTTCTTTAGGAACTTAACATTGTGGAATTAACTGAATTTTACAAATAAAAACATTGTATGTCAATTTCTGGAATGATTGTTTACCTAATACAGTTTCTCTACATGTAATATATTACCCAATCCTTTAATTATCAGTTGTTTAAATTAGAAAGAATCATTAAATATTCATAGACGTTGAATGGAAACTTGTAATGTTTTTTAACACTAGTTGTTTATAGGAGAAGGAATAAGCTAGGACTGTATATGTATCCTCATATAACCTTGCAAGAAATTTAACTAGTAAAAAATATGTGAAACTCTGAACCACCCCCAGTAGCTGAGCAATAAGTCTGAATTCTTATACTACTAAGAACCGGATTTAAATACCTGTAGTGGGCATATCACAAAAAGTCCATTGTGTAGCTTTGTACTAGACAATAAACAATGAAATTGTGAAATTTTTACCTAATATATTTGATACTTTTTTACCATACTGCAATGCTTGTAAAAATAATAATAATCAGATACACTAGTGGTCTTTTTCTTATATGTTCAGATAAGTTCAAAGTTCTTACAAAGGACTCAGGAAATCAACCCCTGAAGCCTTTTTTGTTGAAGAATGTTCTGGAAAAAGGATTTACAACAGCAGTTAAGGTTAGTTTCATGAATTTTCAAACATAATTTTACATTTTATACATATTTAACAACTGTCAGGATACGTCATTAGTGAAATACTAAATAAACATAGTAATGAAGAGAAGTTGTATGCCACTTCTTGCCCAAACATTTGCAAGATTAGCATTTTGAGGGGGAATATTTAACATAAAATGTTTACAGAATATTAGTTTTCTTGTATATTTTCATGTTTACTTTTGAATATCTGTATTATTGTTGATTTGTTTTGCACTTCGTTAATCAAAATAGGTTTTAAACTTTTGGATAACCTTATACTGTATTGAATGGTTAGGCAGCAGTTGATTTGTTGTCTGATTTTAACCTTGGTAGGATTGGCTCACTGTTAATGTTCAACACTCTTTCCTTTTTCTTTCTGAAGCCTGAGCCAATCATACCAAGTCAGTACCTTTTTAATGTACGTGGCGATAAATACTTTTAAGTATTATTCATCTTATTATGTTAAATATGGCTATGTATACCAGGTTGCATTTATCAATCACTTTGTGTTTATGCTTAGTACAAGACCAAAGTTTTGGTAAAGTGACACTATTTTTTAATATTAAATCTGTATTTTGGTGATATTCTTTGTAATTTTTCTACTATACAATCTTCGCCACTACTACATGTATATTCATCAACCAGCAATTTGTTCTGCAGTGAGATCAACTAATATTAAATCATTAAAATTAAACAAGAAATTATGATAACAACAGTAATATTTGATAAGATTATCTAGAATGACTGGACTGGGAACAAAATTGGATTTTACAAATAACTAAACAGACCAACTTATAATTGGTACAAAAGCACATGTTTTGATTACACCACCAAGAAGCAGTTAACCTTTACAACAGAGATTGGTTTGTGAAAGCTTAATGTTAAAACTGATTTTTTTATATATATATATATAATATGACGTGTTTTAGATACTTTTGAAAAACATTTACTTGTCTTGTTTGTTGTTTTAAATATCATATTAAAACTTAAATGAAAAATATGAAACTACTGGTAAGACATGTTTGTAAGTTTAAGCACTAAGTTATTCTTATATGGATCAGGAAGTTTATGTGGGTTTCAGGTAATATTCATTTTGTAAATTGTATAAACGTTTTAAAGAACAAAAGTTTTAAAACTTATGTATTTGTGTTTTGTTTTGGAAGGTTTTTGAATCTCAGTGCTCGCAATATTCTGAAGAAAGTTTATATCAACCACACAAAGCATTACTTGAGGTGAGTGTTTAAAAGCTGTTTAAGAATATAATCAGCAATAAGTTGTGGTTAAAAAAAAATTTGTTATGAAGAAGTTTGTTTGATCCCTGTTCAAGTACTTGTTGTAAAAGTGTTTGTGGGTTACAAGTATATGATTATCTTAGTACAAGAGAACAATAACACTTGGGTTTGTGATAGTACATGTTACTCTTCCTTAACACTTGCTCCTTCTTGATAATAATATGTTTCTGTATTTTAATATGAGAATATTAAATTAAAATGATACAAGTAAATTAATTAAATTAAGTTATTTGTTGTTGTTTTTTTTCATTGTAAAAGCTACAAATAGTTAATGTACTACTATATCTAGAACAGGTTAATGGAGCAATGGAAGGAACTTGAAAAGAAAAATGAAGATTTAGTTCAAAGTCTAATTAAAACAGTGGTAGGTGATGAAGTAAATACTAAGATAAAGATACATTGTAAAGTTTCATCATTAATAAACTTACGTTTTATTTTATTCTGTCATTTTCATTTAACAGTTTACTCAATGGCTTTATTTCAATCTTAAATGTATAGAGATTTACAACCATATGTTTTTATTATGCTTTGCTTATTTGGGAGCAATTATATTTTTTTAGTTTATTATATGTTATTGAATATTTAATGTAACTTGGCTTTTGTGCTAATATAAACCTTCATGTTGAAAACTTGTGTATTTTTAATGTCTTACATTCATTATGGAATCTGCATAACTAATGCCTCTCCTAGTCTGGAGTTTTAATACTTTCTTTTCTCTCATGCATCAGAAAAGTGGTTGACTGTATTAGTTACTTTGTATGTTTTTAATTAGTGTATCAACTTCTCTGTCCAATTTTTATTAGGTACAGGAATTACTCCATCAATTTCATGATAACACTGACATAAATCATATACCACTCCCATCGAATGAAACAGACTTAAATTCTAGGTAAGTTACTTGTTTTTTATTACTTAAAAATTAATTAACTTAAAAACAAAACGAGAGACCCAGCTATAGCATTTAAATTAATATGTTAGTGTATGAAAAATAAATGTTCGAAATTTGTAATGAAATGCAGTTCTAGACTTGGCCTTCAAAAATAGGAAAACCTTGCTAGATAGGGTGTTGATAAGAATTTGATGACAAGGCATATTGCATTAAACAGAATTCTAGAGCAGCTCATTAACAGATTGTAGGTTTTCCTCAGAAGTTTGCAATAAATTATTTTCACTCACTTTATTAGTTTTTAAAAAAATTGTCCAGAGTGTAGCTAAACAAATAAGCTTGTAAAATGAAGTTAATATACACTATTACAGAACAACAGATTTGTAAAGAGAAAGTTTTGAAACTTTCCTCTTCAGTCCAAGTTCATTCTGAGTGTAGAATGTCAGAAAGGGGTTCAGCTTAGAGTGACCTTCAGAGATATTAGAGTTTGGCACTACTTGGATTAGGAAGTGTTCCACAATTTTTCTTTTGACAAAATTTCTGGTCGTATGTATTACTTTGGCTGATTTCCAGTTGATTTGTTAATCAAGATTTCCCATATGTAGAAAAATAGTATTATTTGCTAGGCCATTTTTTATTTAATGTTCTGTAATTCTTGTACGTAAATTTCTTTCTGTTTCACCAACGGGTACTATGTAGACACTGCTCTTCATCCCAACACCACTGAAAATTTTGTATCCTAAAATTGTTTGTTTTTCATGGCAATTTTTTTATTAAAGACAACCCTGTGTGCTTAGAAGCACTTGCTTCTCTTTACCCCACTCGTGATGGGAGTGAGAGGCTGTGTACATGAAATTAAGAAATTTACATCATACATGGTATTGTTATACTTATACACAACAGCCATTATAAGACTTGTGGTTCTTCAGGGTGGCGAGGATTTAAAAATCCAATGCATAGAGACTTAGATGTTGGGGGAAATGGGAGTACCCCAAGAAAACCCACTTTCACTGATCAGGTGCCGATTAACGTACAGTGCCTTGCAAAAGTATTCACCCCCTACCAATAATGTGACATTTTGAGGAAATACAAATAATGTAAACAATTTTTTCATTAACTTTCTTTTATTCAAAACTAATGATCAAACTTAACACTGTTATGTGTGAAGAAGGTTGAATGTCAGCAAAACCTGCAAAGAAAATATATAAATTGAAATTTGCTGATTGTATAAGTATTCAGTCCCCTAAGTCAATACTTGGGAGGTACCTTTCACAGCAATTACTGCTGTGAGTCTTTTTTTGGTTAAGTCTCTACCAGCTTTGCACAATGGGTTAATGTAATTTTTGTCCATTCTTTCTGGCAAAGTTGCTCCAATTTTCACAAGTTCATTGAGGATCATTGATGAGCTGCAATTTTCAAGTCTCACCATAAATTTTCCATTGGATTCAAGTTAGGACTTTAACTGGGCCACTCCAGGACATTCACTTATTTCTTTTTGAAACCATTCCAGTGTTGCTTTGGCCTTGTGCTTCGGGTCATCATCCTGCTGAAATGTAAATTTTTGACCCAGTTTTAAATTATTGGCTGACTCTAGCAGGTTTTCCTCCAGGATTTGCCTTTACTTTGCACCATCCTTCTTCCCTTCAATCCTGACAAGCTTCCCAGTCCCTGCTAATGAGAAGCTTTCCCATAACATGATGCTGCCACAACCATGCTTGACAGTTGGGATGGTGTTGATTGGGTGATGTGCTGTATTGGGCTTACTCCAGATGTAAAGCTTTAAATTTAGGCCAAAAAGCTCAATTTTGGTCTCATCCAACCACAAAACCTTCTGCCATATGTCTGCAGTATCATTTACATGTTTTAATTATAATCTAAAATTGCAAAATGACTAAGGCCTTTTTCGTTTTGAATACCAATAAAATATTATACTTGGTATAGTTATTGAGAATTAGTGTACAGACTTGGTATATTTGAGGATATTTTGTTGCTCTTAGTCTCACCCATCAAAATTCATTTGTTCTTCTCTTGTCTTCTTTCAAAGATGCTTCAGTTGTTTCCTTTATGTTCAAGTCATATTTGCAAAAAAGTAGTCCATATGATTTATTTCTTACCACATTTACCCAGGTTACAAATGGAAATGCTCAGAGTGGAGAGACGATACAAAGAACAGACAGAAGATTTTAGCAGTTACAAGGGATATATCATTGGAATTGCAGATCTTCAAGTAGGTGTTCATTAACTCAAGCTGCAATCGTATAGTTTAACATATGTCACCTAAAATACATTTTAAGATTTAGTATAATCTTTCCAATATCAGTATATTATGAAGCTGTGGTTCTCAATAAAATAATTATTTGCTAAATTTAGTATATATATTTCAAACTTGTATTAGTTTTTACCCAGAAAGCTTTCATGTGCACTACTAATAATTTATTATATTTTATAAATATTGCAATCGATGACTGAAAAAAAATTCAATTCAATTCTGTATTTGGAACATTTAAATTTCACAGAAATAAACTTTTATATTGACAAGAAACTAAACATTAACTTTATACTCTAACTTCCTTTTCTGCTAATACAAGTATCAGTTTTAGATACAAGCCTTCACTCTGTATGAAAATAGATCTCATAAAATAAGTCAATGTAACAGGAAAGATTTTAACCATGGTCCCTATAAAATTATATACTCAAGTAACCTACTTTAATAAAAGATGGGTAATATTGAAGTTAACAATTCATTATCCTATATTGATCAGTAAATGTACTGTTTGAGATATTGTAATTTTTCCTTTATCACCAAAATTGTAACTTTTGGTTGAAGAAAAAAAAATAGTCTGGATTTTGCCAACTGTCAATAAAATACATCAATTTCTGGTAGAGCCACTTTTCCGTAGTACTTGTTTACAAGGAAAATGGAAGAACAAGTTTCTTACCTTACAGTGGCAAACTGTTAGATCACATTTATTTAGTTTTCTCTTCTCTAAAGTGAACTTGGTCACATATTGATGTCTAGTTTGTGTGACATTATATCAAAATAAAACTGATAATAATTTGTTTTTGAAAAATATTTCTATATTAATGATATACTACAACTTTTCAACACAGCATTTCAAGAGCACATCTTGCAAACCTCTACTGAAGAGGCCTTTAACTCAATATCGGAGATGTTTGCCTCTGTCTGTTTACATTTGGCCAGGTCTTGTTCTTTGTGGTTTTCCACGATCTTGGTCTGGTACTATTGTGTGGTTTGCCTTTATCTAAAGTAAACTTGGTTAGGTATTGTTTTCTGGTTAATTTTTGTCTAAAGTGAATGTGGTTAGGTATTGTTTTTTGGTTTACCCTTGTCTAAAGTAAACTTGGTTATGTATTGTTATGTATACACCTTTTTATTAAAATAAAAACTAAAGGTTATATTTTTTTTTATCTGTCACTTCTCAGAGAGGATTGCACAGCATCTGTGGACAGAGAAGAAAGGAAAATGTTGAAGCATTTACAGAAGTGGTAAAACAACCTTTGGAAACATCCAAACAAATCATCATGCTTTCTGCTGACAAGTACACCACAGAATTTAGTGTAAAACAATATGTAAGTACAATTCAAATTTTTCTAGAACTACATCTATTAAATTCCTGTTCATAGATGTTTTAAAGTGGTTAATTATTTGTATAATATGCTCTCTAAAAGATGACTTGATATTTCACTAATAAATAACTTATTTATTTGAATAAGTTGGATACAGTCCTGAACTGTGTTTTAAATATGAAGAATTGTAAAACTTTTGCAATATTAAGGATGTTTGTTTCCATTACTACAAAATAATTTAATAGATTAAAACAAATAATTTATGTAATATATTTTCATAGATGAGATCAGTGTGCCTTTTAAACCTGAATGAAGGAAAACCTAGACATTGGTCACAGAATCTGAAGCACAGTATTGTTGACCACTTCTTAATATCTGATAAAGAACTTCAAAACATCATAAAGTCAAAGCAAGGATGGTATTCTAGCATCATTGGTTTTTTCCAGTGGCTTCTCTGGCTATTCAATTTATCATGATTTTATGTAATATTTCATATTTATTTTTGATATGTAAAAGGCTTAGCTTACACTTCCTTTGTTAATTCTGTAATATAGTGCCTGTGTTACAAAGTAGTATTTCCAGTAAGTAATTCACTGCAAGAAAAAAAACTAATTATGTTAATATCTTCAGGAAGAATAATTTATATTGAATGAAGACAGGTTTTGGTTTACTTCAAAACTTTATAAATGACTTAAAAATCTGAAAGGGGAGACAAGTTGTTCCTTGCATATTATTGTAGAAATCAAGATGTGCATAAAAAATGTGATTTCATAACAACTGAAAGTTTTGTGGAAGCAAATACCACTTTAGTTAGCCATGAGATTTGGCTAAAACCTAGTGAACAAAGACCTCTATCATTAGTTTAGCAAAAAAAATTATGTTACAACAAGCATATGGCACAATGAATTTGCTTTTATGATGGGTGAACTTTAGGGAAGATTTTAATACAGATTTTTTTTAATATTAAATGGTTTTAATTATTTTGATTGGAGTGTTTTTGAATTGTTAGAAATAAAGTACAAACCTGTTTTACTTCATATGTTGATCATTGATACAAGATGCTTGATTAAAAGTTACTATCATGAACCATGATAGTGGTTCATAATAGGGATCATACAGGAATTTGCTCAAAACTTGAAAAGAACATTCGGGCAAAAAAACCACCTTAAAAGCAAACATATTCTTGAAACAACACTCAAAACATTCTTTTTCAATAATTAAGACCACTTAAACATTGATAATAAGCAAAATAAGTGATTTCACGTTTGTAAACAAAATCAAAATTTGCCGATTTGTTCATATTTTTATTATCAATATTTTTGTTTCATAAGCCTGCAGCAAAATCGGCTTGGTATTTTACAGCAAAACCTAGACAGATATACTAAATGAAATGCCACAAATGTCAAAGACCTACTTAAAAGTTGATTATTTTTCACTGAAAGTTGATTTACGTGGTTATAAATACATAATAGCTGTGGTGTTCTTGTGATCAGCTGCCTTTGTGCTCATTGTGTATTTACACAAAACCTCAGGAGCAAAGCCACCTGGCCCAGTAAATAATTACTTTAAAAGACATGGAGCTTTATTTGTAAAATCTGCTTTTCTACTAATGAAATGTTATGTGTGCGTAATGAGGGTTGTGTCTTACTCTAGACGTATATTTGCCCATTGTTACATGACTCAGAACTCCGTGTTCGGGAGGTGCAGTGTCATTAAACTGTCGAGAAATTGTATTATTCAATGAAATATGATCTGATTCATATATACTGTTATAGTTCTGACAGGCTTACTTCTATATAACAGTTCTGTATATAGCATACATTACATCATTAGTTTAGTTGCATTATTCATTTCATCTTTGTAATCTTGTGTTTCAATTTCAGCATTAACAAAAGATTTAACATTATTTATTACTTCCTGTAGCCAACTCAATGGGATAGTTCAAGTAAGGCTAGGCTTAAAATTAGTTTTATTTGTTCCAACTCTAAACTGATTTGAAATGTGGGTAGGTAAGTAAATGTGTTTTTTGCATTTTCAAATAGCTTGGCAAAATAAATTTCGAAAATACTAGTTCCGTGATCATTACAGAAATTTCAAATTATTTTACAATACACACTAGCTGGTCAATATTGACGAAGTTGAATTGACTGTTGCCAACAATTTTATGGTTTGTTTTTCCTTTTCATCTCATTCACCAAGTAAATCTACAAGTACTTCCCTCCACATGAATTAATTTGTATTAATCCTAATCCTCAATCTATGAGAACATTTTTTGGATACACATATACTGGAGAGACATGTGTTTGCTATCTTATTGATGTATGCTTCTCAACAGTAAATTCTCCCCTGCTAGGTCAGGTATTTACTAGTTTAGTTTGAAGGGTGCTCGGGGACGAGATAAGCCTTGTTGTCAAACCTCTCAATGCACTGGCCAATCAGCACTGAGCTGTCAATTGGCAATCACAGATTACATTAATTTCCAAAAAAATATTCTTGTCAGGTTTTATATATGGATGAGCAGGATTCTTTACAGTAGGTGTCTGTGACTTGTTTGCAATAAGTAAACAGCACACAGTCCACTTATTTTAAAATAATATATTAAAACAAGTCAAACGTATATACAAATTTTCATTACACAGTTGTATCCAGAGCTTTAAAATAAATGTATCTTTTTGTCAAAGTCCACAGAGGCTGGTTCAATTACTCTAGAACACAATTGACTTCTCTACTCTGTTATTACAATACAATCTACAAAAATTCACTTAAAAAAAAAGTGCCACCATACAATCTTTATAGCTAAACTTACAAACGCACAGTGTAGATCTGTTTGACTACATCTCTCACTAATTTTGTCTTACTTGAACTACATTTTGAACACATATTTATAAATATCCCAACTGAAGCCTAGAACTTTCCAAACACTATGAGATATTATGATGTACTAACACTCGAGAAAAACTTGTAAGGATTTAGCAACATGATGCAATAATACAAAAATCACCAATTTACAACAATTAAACTACACAACGCATGATTCATAGTTACGTAAACAAATATGATAAACTATTGCTTCTAAAAATAAGTAAATTTAACACTCATGCTATACTTAATGTAAGAGTTATTTTTTTTCTAACAATATTCTAACCATAATACAGCGATAGAAAAAATTCTAAAGTTGGCAAATTTTGTTAGATGGTTTAGTATATCTGCAGGAATTGGTGAAATAAACATTTCTGTCATCTTGTCAAAAAATTGACTCCAATTGTAAATGGCTGGTTGGAATACAGCAAACAAATATTTTAAAGCATGGCCCAAATGTTAATGTTTTAGACACACCACATTATTTTAAGCAAGTTGTTTTCTTTGTATTACATTTAACATTGTTATATTTTCATGGACAGTTCAGGTATTTTACATCTTTATAGCATTAGCTTTTAGTTGCACTATAAGAATATTATTAATAACTCGTTACAGTTTAAACAGTAGCACAGTGTCTCAAAAACTCACAGATGTCACTCTAGTTTTACACTGTAGGGGTGGCATAATTAGTTTTCTTTGGTCAAAAGATATGTTAGGGTCTTGGAGATGATTATACAAGGTTACATTTCACTTCAACAACAGCTAGTATTCATATTTTCCCTAAGTAAGTTGTACTATATTATTTATATATCGTTACTTACACGAACAGTATTTGTTCATAATGTTGTTGTGTCAGCAAGGTCATGTGACTAGTATCACGCCACCTGTTTTCTAGAAATATCCTGTTCCTTCAAGGATGCCCTAGCATTTACTAGAAACGTGATGGGACAACAGTGTAGTGAG
>NW_013666211.1:89331-97317 GCF_000517525.1 Limulus polyphemus
TAAGACTAGCAACTTTCACATCTGCAACAAAGTTGCCTCATCAAGAGTCAGTGCTATGGCTGGACTCTTCTTGGAATCTTGATGCTTCGCCAGTTGACTTTTTTGATAATGAAAGAATTATAGAGGTCAAAATGCCCTTAAATGATGAAGCATCACAGAAGCATTTTTATATCAAAACATTAAATAATGATAGATATGAGCTGGTCAAGTTATATGTACAGGAATAAAGTGTAATGGTAGATGCATTGTTCAAGCAATTTTTTTTGTAGTGTAGACATTAAATTGTGGAAGTATCAAAATGAGTTTGACAACACACAATAAGAACTCGTACTTGTTGTGATGCTGTAACTACTTTGATGAAGTGAGACATCTTCTCGGTTGTATTAAATCGTATTCTATGGACTGCATGTAGTTTGATATCTAGTTGTTGCTCTACAACAGTTTGAATATAAATGTGGTTTATTAAGGGATCAATACCTCTTACAAACACTGAGAATAGAGTGGAGTTGCTACATCGAATGTTGCAAAAGACCCGTGGACTAGAGTTCCTGAGGCTGCATAGATAATTGTGTCACGGTTTAACAGTTGAAGAAATACTCCATCCTGTCATAGTATCCTGGTTTTAGTGTGATCGGTGGATGGATCAGGTTTGAATCGGCTAGTGATCTGGCAATGTGGGTAGTCAAGGGAGAAATCAGCAGAGGTGTTGGGGGCAGTCTACTAGTCAAAGAAGAGAGCATGGCGAAAGCACGTCTTCACTCTGTGGCAAAAAGGTTTTGAATCAATGAATGAATAAGAGTGATATTTATGTACGTTATCCTCATGCTTTTACCCTTTATGTGGCCTATCACCATGGATTTGCCCATACTACCAACATTGAACTTTTTATGGCACACTTTGCAACAAGCTTCATCACAACGTGCACCTAATGAGCCATTCCTTATACTTGTCCTTTAGAAGCCATGCATTGTTAAATATACATTTGCCTGGCATGTTTTACACAAGTACACATTCAAGTCAATACCAGAGAACAGAAAAAATGGATGATTAGCAGTTACATAACTGCTTAAGCGAGACTTGGACATTGATGGTTTCAGGCTCATTCAACCTTGTACAGCTGAAGTAATTCAAGTTGCTATTCACTTACGTGCATGCTTGTCACTAAGGTAAAACATGAATGGCTGGCTCACTCTGAATATCATCGCTGTTGGAAATTATACAATGTAATCATCAAGTAAACAAATTATGGAAAACACTGGTTTATATTACGGACAAGAGAAAAGTTTCATTTTCCATAATATTTTCAAAACCCTGGACGAAAATTCAGTTTTCCAAAACTTTCCAGGCCCTGGAAATTGCTTCCACAGTTTTTCAAAACTCATGTGAACCCGACTTGGGTGATCAGTCTTAATCAACTATGTGCATTTTATTCAATCCACATAATATCAGTCAGCTGAAGATGGAATTTAATAGTTTTCAAGATTGTATGCACAACATATTAGTTTTCTTCAATTGCCTGTCTCTAAAATGTAATTTTTAATAAACAATTTTTGATATATTTTCAAATTAAACTTTTTCTCATGCAAAAATATTTGTAACCATTTCCTTGAATCATTTTACAAACTTGTAGATATAATAGTTTTGAACACATGGGTCTTCTCAGGATGCCTGTACCCCTGTTCTATATGTAAAAACAATTTAAAGTACAATTAATTATCTTAAGCCAATCTTTCTTCCAAAACACCTTGAAGAATTAAAATAATGTGAAAAATTATATTTTAAGTCCAGTTGGGTCTTCTAATTTGCCACCATCATTTTATATAATTACTTAACTTTTTAGTTGCACAGAAAGTTACTTTTTATTATTTATGTTAATAAAATGTAAACAGGGGAACAAATGTATTTTTTTTATATTTCAGTTATACACAATAGGTGGAAGTGGATTCAGAAACTACAAACAATTTCAGTTTGCAAGAAAAGTATCAGTTGCTTAGAAACAATTAATGAACATTCTCTTTCATCTAATTAGTGTAACTGAAACAATCTAAAAGAACAAGAAAAAAAAAAAAGACAAATCAAATTTTCTTTTCCGTACTTTTTAATAAAAACTAGTGTAAAATGGAATAATAATGGTAATAAGTATTTTTACTTGTATATTATTTAACTTTGCTATATCTTTACAACAAAATCTTTGAAGTATAGTACAAGTTTGAAATAAACAGTTTTTCACTTTTCTGTAATTGAGTTCTTATTTTTAATGAATTGTCATCATTGTAAACTTTATCAATTTTTTTTTTTCTTTAGTTTAATGTTTATACTTCTCCTAACCTCTTTGTAAGAGAAAATAAAATAGTTTCCCCTTTACTAACTGATTCAGGAAATTCGGTGACTAAAAATTATGACATGTCTATCCTTATTTTTATTCGGCCAATTTTTGGATTAAATATAGCTGTTCATTCTCAGTTTTTTTTTTCCTGGTCAACACTGTGCTTGCATGTTTTCACTTAGTAAGTGCCATTCATAAAAACATCTGACTTTGACATCAACTGGAGTGAGAATAGATGCCACATTTGAACATCTGTAGTTTTTTTAAGAGGAGAAAACTGGAAGAAACAATGGTTGCAAATGTGTTGAGGATATATATAGTTTGACACAATTCAGATGAAGAATGCATTCTAGATCAAACAGATGTTGCAATTTCCCCAGATACAATCTGCAGAGATTTACTCTGCTTGAAATGTAAATATGCACTCAAGATTGTCCTCAAATTCAACAGAAGTATTGAATGTTACCTTCCAGGTACATTTGAAGGAGACAAAACCCAAATGGACATTTGTGCTCATTGTACTAGAGCTGAAAGAGACTAAAAACTACTTAGGAAATTCAGAGTTATTCTGTCAATCTTTGTTCATTAAGTGAGAAGACAGTTTCAAAACAAAACCCAACTGTGTGACTTTACGAGTTCAAATGTTACACATGTTAAACAAAAGCATCATTCCTAAAGTTTGATTTATTTTCGTTATTTTTCAAAATTTGCATCACCTCTGTGACTGAAATCCCATAACATGGTCCTCTTTTGTAACAGAATAACTTACACAACTATCATTTACATTGATTATTTTTGTCTGTCACTATTGGATCAAATCATGAAGCAATGACTGATGAATGGCCTCTCCTCTGGATTCTTCTGTTAAACACTACTAAGTCTAATTCACTAAACATGGAAATTACCCTTCTGCGACGCTAAAAAAAAATGTTTTATACCTACTTACATAACCATCCACACCTCATAGGGTAGGGTCAGTAAAGAGAAAATTTAAAGATAGTCTAATAGAGAAATACTGGAGTATAACATGATATCCATAGTTTATAAACAATATCAGAATAGCAATAAAGTTAAGGATCTTGAAATTTAACAATACTCTGTATCAACTTAACTTTCAAATTTTTCATGACTAATAAAAAAAGAGGTATGCTCATGGTTCTACAGGTGGAACAATGTCTTGAATTAAAAAGCTCTCGTCAAGAATGAAATCACCAGCAATATTATACACTGTTGGTTTGTCTGACACTGAGCTAAGAAAGATATCACTGATCAATGTGATAGTAGCATTTGAAGCAACTCCAAGAAGTGCTTTGTGTGTTCATTCCACTGTATAAAAAGTAGATGAGCTTTTGTTCATTCCTGAGACATGGAGTACATATTTTAATGAAAATTCAATCAATGACCATATTGTAATCACCAAGAAAATGATTTAGGCATACACAGAAAACTTGTATAGTTCTCCTGCATTAAACCTACACCTTTACAGAGAATATTTCTCATTCATCTGGGCAAGATTAAAATTAGAATAGTTTGTTTGAGCTTCTTTAGTTATAATAATCTGATCTTCTAGTAAAAGAAGATCTACCACAAGTCATAAAAATATATTTCCTTCTAATATTTTTACAAAACTAACAACTAAATTTAATATGTTTATTTGGAAGTCCACTTTTCATACATAAACTTTTGTTATCAATGAAAAAACTGAATGACTTCTTTCATACTCTTCTCTTTCCTCACATTTTTTAATTGGCATTTAGCACTTTCCAATTCAAACTATAGGGTAATATTTTTAGTTTAGTTAATTATCTAACTTTCCTCTTTCTCTAGCTGATTCTCTCTTTATTTCTCCTTTAGATTTTCTTTGGGCCATTATTCACTTGAAGAGATTATTGTATTTCTCTTAAATATTTCTGGACTTCACTCTTCAACACCATTCCTAAAATGACAACTACAAACTCAAGATCTAGAATTTGGTTCTCTATCATTCACCTCTCTTCAAAAGTCACTAAAATGAACAAAACTTACAATACTTAATTCATATTGACCTTGAAATTGTTTTTTCTCTCTCTCCACTTTGGCAAATCTTAGAGCTAAACAAGAAAGATATTTTCCGTGCTACACATTATTCCCGAAGTGAACAAAAACATGTACTAATTCTTTATCAGACCTCCTAAGTTTGAAAATAAAATGCTTTAGAAAAATTCTGAAGAACATGAAAATTAATATATTAAAAGATTTAAACAGATATGAAATGATACATTATCATTTAAAAAATTTGACTACGCTTAGTGTAATCAAACAAGTTAACTTAAAGTAATTTACATATCTCATCAATGTAACCAATCTTTTTTTTTTATGGATTCTTATTAAGTGAAAGAATTAGCAAGTACAACCAGACATTACACCTCATTTAATGTCTGTTCTCAATATCCATAACCTAATGAAATGACTTGATAAAACATGATGGTGGTAAATGTCATCTCAAAATTAATTTGGGCTGCATCTAGCAGTCGAATAAAGAAAACTAGTTTTAAAAAATCATTAATTATCCTATCATAGCCTTCTTAATCTGACAACCTCAAATTAAATGTCAAAATTTCTAAACTTAAAAAGGTAAGGCTGCAACCACTGTCATTGCTCCAGGTGCCTAGAGCTATCCACTGGCTCTTATCTAAAAATAACAACAAACAAATAGTAAGTGCCTTCATACAAAACAATGTGTTTTATGCTAATTTTTCTTTTGTTTTGCAGTAAATATCAGATTTCTAAATTAGTCTTTAATAAATTTAACAACTATAAATATACTTTTATTATTGAAAATGAAATTTATTAAAGTTTTTGGTACTTCAATATATCTAACACACAAATGTCATGGTAACAACTCCAATTTACAAAACAAAGCAATACAATCAATACTGTTTTGGGCTGGACCTTGATTTCAATACTTTATGTTAAAGTTGTGTTTAATAAGCCCTTAAAGTCAAATATATTTCATAAAAATATCAATGAATTTTCATAAACTTAAAATAAGACTCCAAACTCCTCACTTTCGAATAGTTGACTATTCATCTTCTTTGTTCTCCTGAAGAAGAATAGTCAACTATTCAAGAGTGTTCAAGTTTTGGGTCTTATTTTAAGTCTATTACACTTTATATGTGATCCTTTGTGATAACTCTTTTATCAAAAATAAATTTTCATAAATATACAAAGTATCACTTAATCTCAAACAGCCAAACATTTTTTTTTATTCACAATAAAGTAACAAAATGATAAATAACTTCTGAAAAATTTCCTTAAATTTTTAAACATTTGTTAACTTAGCATGCACAAATGTTACATACTATGTGGAACAGTTTTATTTTTTCATTTCATGTTTTTTTATTTATTTCATTTGAATTAAAAGTAGTTAAGTTTCTGGTGATAATTTTTTTACATCTTTTAAACATTTGTTTCAATAAAATGTCATTTTTGCTATTTATTCTAGCAAGAAAATAAGGGATCATAGTACTGCTAACCCTTCTACTGCCAACTTGGTAGTTTGCTACTCTTGTTAAAGATAACTACAGATACAAAATTGCTACTACATTTTAGCCTCAGAATGTTTTTTTAACAAAGAACCCCTTAGCTCAACAGCTTTTCTTAATAGCTGGAGCTCATCCTAGGAGAACTTAAATTTTGCGCAGAGATTTGTCATCACAGGCTATAATTCTATTAGAATTTCTAACATAGTATCAAGCACAATAAACTAAATACTGTACTTACCAGTGTATAAGATGACCCTGGATTTTTTCAGCAAATTGTTCAGTGTATTTCTTTGAGGTTCGGTGTATAGGATGGCCTCTATTGTCAAGCAAGTCTAGGATGTTACTTTTGTAAGGAAATTCTTTGAAATTATTTTTAAACTGTGCACTCTGGGGGTAATCAATACAACCACAACTGTGGTTTTTTTATGCTCTTCAAATGCTACAAAAAAGCTCAATGCAGCATAACTAAAGTTACAAACATGTAATAAACAACTTTACAAAGTATTCATCACAGTTGAACTCCTTTTCTATTACAAAAAATACTAAACCTTACGATATAATGATCTACTATAAAAAACATATTTACAAAATTAGTGTATGTTACAGAAACTGACCTTTTTTGTATAATATTAGCAATATTTTAGTATAATGGATGAGATAAATACATTTCAAATTAAAATGTCTTGATTAATTGTGATTAGAATGTAAGGTAAATAACTTCTAGTTATGAAGAATCAATACAAATGATACAATTACAAATATGTTATTGTAATGCAGTAGGTGGTATGATGTCCACATACTAAGAAAATCAAACAAATGTAAAAGCAACAATGTAGCTTTGGTTAAATATGCTATTAACCGGAGAGTTCTTACTAAAACTATATTCGAACCTGTGTATTAGACAAGGGGTAAAATCAGGCACTGTTTTGAGAGTAAATATTATTGTCCAATACACTGGCAAATATGGTATGGTAATGCTAATGGTTAATACTACAGAAGAATGGATTCATAATCACAAGAATATTCTTCAACTAATGAATGTAGATGGATATTCAATTAAGATATAATTATGCAAAAATGTCTAGTAAATTTTGGCTAACATAAATAAATATTTAGACAAACAATTTAGTACAACTTTAGCAATTTTTTTCCACACAAGTTCAGATATACTTGAAATTACGAAATATTTGCAAGAAAAACAAAAGTTGTAAAACTTTCCAGCACCTTAAAAATAAAATCTTTTGGTAAGCACGCATGCTTATGAACTGACATGTTAAATTTAACATATACCTTCTTTACTGTTTATCACTAGAAATAGAATAAAATGGAATATTTAGCCTTCAACGTGGCAGCATTGAACGAAACAATATTTTGGCGGTTTGTATTGTCATGTTCCTGACCTCGATCATTAGACGTTACAACGAGTAAGCTTAAAACACATCAAAACACACACACACGAAAAAGTTATAATACTAAAATAAATATAGTAATAAATGAGGAAATAAAAAGAGATATAAAACCACAGGCTATTAAAACAATTACACAAATAAATTTCTGCACAAAAATCTACCACCAGGGAAAAATAATATAAACGTAATCCTTCAACAACCAAGAAACAAATACTACATCTAATCACTAAATTAGTCTAGTCTACAGAAAAGCCTGCAGAAACGAAGAAGTAAGAATTTTCGATCATTTTTTTATAATAAATAAATTACCTTCAAATAAAAAAAAACTTAAAAATAACAATCAATCAGACTTTAAAAAATGTTTCAAGAATTAAAATATGAAGCTAATAAAATAATACTATTACATAACATTAACAGAAAATCGACGAACTTACAACGCTAATATCATAAGTTTAATTCCCTCGCAAGATCATAGATGACCACAAGGAGAACAAATATGTTATACAAAGGAATATAAGAGAAGAATTGAAGACACGGAAAAAACTCATTCTAAAAACGGAATAAAAATGAATTAATTTAACGAAGATAACTAAGCAAAATATATAGTTTACTGCAACGAAAAACTATCAATATCAGAACAGAAAAGAGGCATATAAAAGAAAAAACAGAAAGAAAAAAAAATTTTGGTATAAATTACGAAACAATAACACACACAAAAAAAAAAAAA
>NW_013666211.1:97621-108238 GCF_000517525.1 Limulus polyphemus
GCAGATAGCCCTCGTGTAGCTTTGCGCGAAATTCAAAACAAACAAACAAAAACTAAAAATATAAAAAATTAAAATTCTAGCAAAAAACTGTCCAAAATTATTATGAGTAAAAAGTAAATAAAAAAGGTTAATACATAAAAAATAGCTTAAAATTCAAGGAGTAAAAAATAAATAAAAAAGGTTAATACAGAAAAAATAGATGTAATTGAAAAACAGCCTGGTGGATGTAGCTCTCAATATTTAAGTTGCGGATAGCGGAATGGAACCCTATCACTGAACGTGTGAGTGTAATAATGTACGATCAATCTAACTATTTGTTGGTAAAGAGTACCCTAAGATTTAGTAGATCTTCGGCTGGATTTCGGAGCCGGGTTCGAATTCGTGCGTAACTTCAAAATATTCCTCGTACTTTAAGCTGTGGGCGTTTTATAATAGTGACAGTCAATCACTTAGTGTGTATGGTGGGTGGTAAAGTGATGACTGGCTACTTTCCATCTGGTTAGTAATTCAAAATATAAAATGACGGCAGATAGTTCTAGTGTCCAAATTCGATGACGAGGAACCCACTTTGAGACTAATAAAGCTTGGAGATGGCTTGAATGTGTAATGAAGAAAAACTTTAATATAAACACTTATATTAAAGTTTTTCTTCATTACCAATTCAAGCCGTCTCCAAGCATTAATAGTCCTAGTGTCTTTGCCATAAATAGTTTTCTGTATATGTGTTTACTAAAAAGAAACTTCTTTTGTGCTGTTCATTAAGACATGCTTCTAAGTTCTACTATTTTTCCAAAATTAATATTAATAATCAAATAAGACATTTACTTAAATACCCGAACTTCAAATTTTATTTTTAAAATGTCAAACACCATTACTGGTTGCAATTTTGTGCTTCATTTTTAATTTTGATGCACAATTTTACCTTCTTGGAATAGATTCATTAACCTTTCTGAGAATTATAATTTTATGCTGGTTTTCTGAATACCTTGCTAAATTATTGAGAATTGAGACAGCAATTTACTGATATAAACAAAACTCAATAAACAGGCCTAGAATTTTCCAACTTTTTGACAACGCCTTTTTAAAAAATTGTATAATTAGCGATTATTTGAATTTCTCTCAGTGATATGAGATTTTGTCTAATTTTAAAGTATAACAGTAAAAACCTTCACTATTACCCTGCAAATATTAATAAGCCTCAAGGTTTTGTTGGGATAAAAAGCTGAACACTGACAAGGTTAACCAAACATTTCCAAAAGTTTTTTCCATTTTTTATCAATATAATAAAACATACGAATAAATGTTTAATACCCTCAGCAATGTTTTCCAACGAATCTTAAAAACCATTGTTGTTTTCAGTTCCACTTCTATTTAACTTAAAATGTTAAGTGTTTTTGCATTTGACGTAAGCATAATAAAAGAATAAAACGTAAATGAAATTTGATGCATTGAGAAAAGAGACCTGTGTGCTTTAACAGTAGGTTAACATTTTGTGTCTTTCAGTTTAAAATAGGGTGAACATCAATTAATATGCCTATTTAAATTAGCTTCCTATTCTTTCTTTTTCATAATTTTAAGCAATTAATTTTTTCTAAACATGTGGGATATAACTGTTAGTGTTACTAATTTTGCAATAGACTTTAATGAAAAAATTAGAGGCAATGATATTATGGCCTCTTTTATTTGAGTACTTTTGCACAACCACATTTAACCTTATCTACTGTCCTCTCAGTACAAATAACAAAGTCTAAAATAGGTGCATCTTTTTTTTATGTTGTTGTTGTTGTTATAACAAGAAGGGACCATTTGGCCCTTCAGGACTGTTCTTCCACATCCAACCTTGAGAAAAGGAAAGGACACTTCACTAATAACAAGGGCCCAGTTTAACTGGACTATTGATAACCACCTTATGCTTTAAGCCATCCAACCTCCCTACAATCCAATAAACTAGTCTTTCCCCAACTAACAATGACGTCGGAACCAGGGGTGCTGCAGCACCCTCACTTTTACATATTTGACTTATAAAGCAACTTTGGAGTATATTATTATTTAGCTAAGCACCCCCACTTTCTTAAATAATTTTTGTGTGGTACATTATCAAAGGTTTTTGATAATAGAAGTACACCAATCCACACCCTTTCCATCTTCTATGTAACCCCCCCCCCCCAAAAAAAAAAAATTATAACAGATTAGTAAGCAAGATTTCTTTTTGGTGAATCCATATTTACTTTCATTTCTGAGATATCATATTTACTAAACAGTTTTGTAAATATTTTATCAGACCATCTAGAACTTTTACAATTACAGAAGTAATACTAACTAGCCTGTAATATCCAGGTCAACTCTTATCCCCCCTAAAAAAGTAGGAGTAACATTAGCAACTCTCCAACCCTCATACAACAGCTCAATATTTATTAACTTATCAAAAATTAAAGAGAGAGACTAACATATCTGATCTTTGACTTCATTTAAAACCCTGGGGAAGAATCATGTCTGACTCTGATGTTTTATCTACTTTTAATCTATCACTCTTTATATATAACACCAGGGAATTAATATGAACATGACTCAGGTTAATTCTAATAATTGGTATAAAATGATAAAGGTCAAAGTCAGGAATATTGCTAAGATATTCTGTAAAGATAATAGAGGACATGTAAAAGAAAGTCATCTCTTAGTCTTCACAAAAACCTGGTCATCAGCATACTTTAAGAACCTGTTCTCCAATTTTGACATTTTCCTTACCTTTCATATATTTTAAAAAATCTTTGCCGTTAGTTATAAAATTGATAGCCATCTGTTTCTTATAATCTATTTTGAATTTCCTAATTTTACTATAGTTCTGTGATGTAAAGGATATTTATTTTAAATCATATGCTTTTTCATTAAGTGAAGATTTTAAGAATAATGTATATAATTTTTGGTTAAATTATTGTATTATTTTATTTACAAAGTAAAGATACATTCTTGTAATAAAAAACAGTAAATTAATAGTCTTTTCTTTTGTTTGCTCATTTAGGTCACTTTGAAGTTGCCCACGAAGGCTTGGCATATCAATAATGGCAAAAAGACGCATTTGGCCCAATAATGTCCTGGACTTTTGTGCTTTTTTGTTTGTTGTAACAGCTGCTATTGTGATTTTTTTTTATGAAATTTTTGTAGTAATTCCCTATGTCCATGTTGATAAAACCTGGTTGTATTATCTTCACTACATCTGTGGAACGTTTGTTGTTTCCAATATACTTGGAAACTTGTTTGGAATTATGGTTACAGACACCACCAGTGGCAGTGCCATTTTGCCATCAGTGTTAAAGCCCAACTGGAGATTCTGTCCTGGGTGTGAAGCTAATTCACCTCCTCGTTCATTTCATTGCAATGTCTGTAAAACATGTGTTTTAAAACGTGATCATCATTGTATTTTCTCAGGATGTTGTATTGGATACAAAAATCAGCGTTTTTTTATTGGGTTTCTATTCTACATGATGATAGGATGCTTATATGCTACAGTTCTCAACATGTTCTTTGTATGGGATATGTTAGGAGGATTCACCCCTTTTTCTATTTTTGCTCATGTTTTGCCATTTATTTTCTGGATAACTGGTTATTTGGAGTTAGGTGCCACTTTTGCCACATTATTTTCTATGTTGTGTATCACTGGCTTTGGATTTGTAGCCAGTCTGTTGGCTTTTCACTTACAGCTTCTTCTCAGGAATCAAACCACATTTGAAAAGAACCATGGAATAACTGAATACAACTTAGGTTGGAAAGAAAACCTTATTCAAACATTAGGAGAAAGATGGTACATTGTGTGGGGTTTTCCTCTTCTCAGATCTCCTCTTCCAGGAGATGGAATCATTTTTATGAATGAAGAAGAACTAAAACTTTCATCCACTAAGAACAGATAAATGAGAGCACAGTTAATTTTACTGAAATGTATGTAGTATTTTATGTATTTTTCATGTCATGATGCATAAAACTAAAACAGAACTTACTCATATGTTTTGTTATATTAGTCTGTAACCTTTCAATTTGTAATTTTTATTGTGATGATCAAAAGTTTTAAATTCAATCTTATACCTCTGTGTACTTTTGTCACCGTGTGTGGAAAGTTGTACTCATTTTGTTGTGTTTTTTTCCTTGAGAATTGAGAACTGGTAACAATAATGAAATAAAATATACATAAACCATTTTCAATTGTGGCTCACAGTAGATTGTTTGTAACATTTTTAAGGATTGTTAATCAGTACACCGTAATTATTAGTTTAAAAGACATATGTATAAAACACTTTTCAATATGTTCTCAAATAATAGTAATGTGTTATGAAAAATAAGTTAGAAGGAATACAAGAATGTATCTGGCAGGAACCAATTTATATTGAAATTTTATAAAAAGAAGTATTAATTGAGTAGTTTTTTTTGAAGATTTAAAAAACTAAAAGATATTCCTCATTTTTTGAGTGCTAAAGCTATTTAAGTACTTAATTGAATTGGTGTATAATTTTCAGTTAAAGATAAAATTGTATATGGATTGGTGGAGCAAAACACTTTAATAACTATAAACAGTATATATTTTATGAAAAATTAATATAGGCTTCTAGTGATAAGTTATGGTCAGTTAACCAATAATAAGTTAACATATGTTTTGACAATGTTTTATCTAAAATAGAATTATTATAAAAAAATGTATCTCATACATGTAAATATCTTGTAAGAATTTACAGAGGGCACTTAAAAATAAAAAAACAGAAAGGATGAGAAACAAGTCAAAGATTCATCAACTCCTTTTTTTCGAGTCCTTTATCAGTAATAAATAATTAGGTAATTTTCTGTTATAGCCCCACAATTTTGATAATTTTTAAAAAGATATAAATATAAAAAAAACATAAATATGCATTTTATTCATACAGTAAATGTCCATAATAAATATTTCTAAAAAGATAGTAATAACCATTTTATTCATAAAGTAAATGTCCATAATAAATTTTTAAAAAGATAGTAATAGCCTTTGTATTCATACAGTAAAAACTTACCATTTGCAGGGGTTTAATGGAACATTACCAATAATTACAGTTATAAATGCAGTGCATAATACAAAAAACGTTTCATTAAAATGTATCATTAATATATCATCTAATATTTTGAACTATTATTTTAAAATTTGAAGGTACATCTATGTAGGGTGATATAACGTATTAATTTAAAGTTCATGTGTCACATTCTAATAGAAATGTCCAATTTCACTCTGTATGTGACTTAGTCAAAATATAGTTTGTAATTAAAAAAATATGGCTGATACTAGAGTTAATATTAACAGATTACGTACATGGTTGCACCAATTTTTCTTCATTTGGTTTTTTAACCTCTTTATTATCAAATAACATTAAAATGTACAAATTTTGTTTTATATCCTAACCATCAATTTTATGGCTGTGCCACTTTCCCTGGTTATGCATGTCTTTTATCAGGTACTATTTATGTTTTCAGTTTTGTGTCAAAGCAACTGATGTCCATAAAATTGATAGCAATAATGTCTTAGGGGTCCGTGAACCACTGAGGTAGATAGTTTTTTTGTAGTTATGCTTTCCCATGATGCATCACATTATAGCTTAAAATAATCCATAATTAAACAGTTATTACACAATGCAGGATAACACTTCTAGTTAGCAGTCTCAGAAGTAATTTTTATTGTAGTAAAAATATGCTTGTAGCCAACAGATTTGCTTGTTTTTCAGGCATAATTTTTTATTTGTTATAAGTATTTCGAAATAATAGGTTTCTAGATTTGAAGTAATCTATTTTATTAGAATACTAAATCTCAATGTACTGTATGACTTGCAACATAATCTTTATTTTTGTGTAAAAGTAATAATTCTGACTGACTACAAACTTTATAAGTACAGATATTTGAAACATGAATTTATAAGTGGAAATTCTAGTAAGGTAGTACTTATTTCTGTTGTTTATTTTGTAATGATGCAAATGCATTTATAGAATAATGAAGTTTTAAGAAAAGTATTGGATAGCAATAAGTACCTGATAAATAAACTTATGGCTTCAGTTACTTTTTTTTGTTATTTCTACTTACTGTTATTCCTCATCTTAGTTTGGACCCCTTATGGCTCAGCAATAAGTTTGAGGGTTGTAATGCCAAAAGGTTGGTTTTGATACTCATGGTGGGAACAATACAGATACCTCATTTGTGTACCTTTCACTTAACGACAGATAAACATCTTAACTCTCAACAAAACAAGAACAGAATTGGTTATTACCAGCTTCATTTTGTTGTCAACATTACAGCCTTTAGTAATGATATAGTCTTGTAAATGTTGTTTCATAAAATAGCGAGACTTTGAACTTCTGAGCTGTGAGGAGACATTTATAAAACAACATATTCAAGCATTCTTTTCAATAAAGAAGTGAGATATACAACTAAAATGTTTTACTCTGAATATTAAATACTTTCATACCATTTGAAAAATAAAAGAAAACAGTAATTTATTAAAACATGTTACTTCAACATATAGCAAGCATCAAAGTTGAACTGTTCAGTTTTTTTCAACTAAATCTCAATACAAAATAATAACTGAAACTTAATTAGGCAATTAACTTCGACCTATAACTTTTTTGCCTTCTGAGCCACATTTTAAAATGTAGTTCTTAATAATTACAAACAGTATTATGTTGGGAAAAACTACTCTGAGAATTTTTACATATAAGCACACAATATTTTTTCATTTAAATACACATACATGTTTAATATCCATATAACGTTCATGTAAAGTCTTCTGGAGAACATGTCACTTGACAATGTTTTAACATATAGTATCAAACATTGTTAATGTTAAGGAAATGTACTGAGTCAGGTTGAGCACAAGCCTTTGGCATGGTAATTTATAATGTTTTTCATTTGTTTCCCCTTATGTGAAATTACCAGGTGAGCATCAAAGGCCTGGATGTATTGCACTCGTGTGTGAGTGCAGCTGTTATGGAGTGTTAACTGTTGAAAGCTTTTCCCACCCATCAAATAATTTATTAGTACATAGAAACTTCTAATTTGTTTATGTAACATCAAATATATTTTCTTTGTTTATCAACTGTTGTTTCAGCTGTGTGATACTATTTTTAAACTATAATTTCATAAAAACTTGTTTTACAGGCAAAGGTTTTTAAATGTAAAAATACTAGTCAATATGATATTATCAAACGTAGGTGTATATGTGTGTTCCAGGAATGACTATCATTTATAAAAGGCCATGGAGTCTGAGAGGGTCTTGTTAACCTGTGAATGTAGTAGGTGAACAAAATTTTCTTAAGTAACTTAAAAGTTTTGCACATTAATTTGTCATGCACAGTAGCAAAATCTCTGTTAAAAAGTAACTAAAAATAACTTTGGACAATCTGTATATAATAAATATTGAAAGTTGCTTGTTAACCAAGCAAAGAAATTATCCTAACTAGATGTACGAGCCATGGAACTAATTGTAGGGCTGTAATTGAAATTGTCCAAAAATATTTCATAACATTTTTTTGCATTAAGCTATTTTCTTTAGTTAAATTTTTAATCCAGCTTTTGTAAACTTATGTTTGTGCATACAGGAAATATGGTAACAGAATAACAGTCTGTTTAAATCATATATTAAAATTAAATTACATTTCATGACTGATGCAGCACTCGGGGGGCAAATGATTAGCACTTGTAGTACCCTTCTAGTTTCTTGACATTTTGAAATATCTGAAAGATCATTTGTCTCAAAAACAAGCATTCATAAATATATACTATGAATATTAAAAGTGATTCAATTTTAACTGATCATATAATCAGTATAAAATTTTTGGTGACTTTATAAACTCACCTAAATTGTCATTAGAAGAAACTACTTATTTTTATTAACAAAATCTTGAACATTACCTAAATTATTTATATGAAAAGTCTGTATATTAAGGTAACCAAGTCAGTGTTCAGTCTATTTCTATGGAAAACATTAGTGCCTGTTTATTAACTCTTTACACATGCCTGGTAATTGCTTCTTAGAAAATAAAAATTTACCAGGCTATGTCATGAGTAGAAAGCTGACTCTTTAATGATCCATAGTTATGATGTAAATATATCTTGCTGTGTATTTTCAGTGACATATAGTTATGTTAACTTTTTTTAATAAGTATGAACTTGGATCTTTGGGTTACATTAGTCTACCGAGTCAAAAACTAAACACTCAAACATTTACAAAATTATCCATTGTGTTTTTAAATGATGTAAAACTTGTATAGTTAAAAAAACATATACATAGAACCGAGACAAAAAATAAACATCTTTCTTAAATCTAATGTACGTTTCTAATTTTTTACTTAATGTATTACTGGTATAATAAGCTACTGCAAGCTGCGTTTACAGCATAATAATAATAACCACATCCTTTTGCCCTATGTAGGCTACAATTTATTTTTAATATTATCAAAATTTAAAATTAAACTTTTAAATTACAAATGTTTTTATAAAAAGATTCATCATATATTGTGAATTTCTCATTCTATTGCTGTACTATTTTTGCAAAACATTTTTTTGGAATTTAGATTTTTTCACCATGTATTTTTCTCATACAAATCAAGTTATATTCAGTTCTCTTACAAAAAACAAAATTACCTTTGTAGTTTGAGTTCTTTTATTACAAAGTATTATAGTAATAACTACTTCTTTATAGCTAATCAGTGTATTTATAAAAAGTAGTTCCAAAAAAAGAAGGAAGAAAATAAAAGAAAGTGAAGTGCAGTAATACTGAACAAAACCTAAAGTAAAACTTATCCTTGAGCTGGAATATATATATATATCTGTGTGCTTTTGTTTTTTAAGTAAATTCACATGTAATACAAGCAGTTTGAACTGTTAATCCTTCTATTTTAGGAAAGTCTAAGATTGAAACATTAAACTATAAAATTATGAGCTATTGTCTTCAGTGAACTTGTAGATATTTTAACAAAAGATATTTCTAAAAATTTATCTTTTTATTTTGACATTGAGGGCAGAGTTTTCCCTGTGGTAGAGCTCAGGATTTTGGAGCTGGTTATCCAGGATTGAATCTGTGTGGTACTACAAAATACTCACTGTACTTTAAGCTGTGGGTGCATTATAAGAGTGACAGTCCTTCAGTATGAATGGTAGTTGGTAGAGTGCTGTGTATTGGTTACCTTTTCTTTGGTTAGTAGTTCGAAGTTATGAATAGCAGCAGATAACATTATATTTGAACCATTCACGAGTTGTACAATACCTGAAAAATCACTTGTACTTTATGAAGATAAGTATAGTAACCACCATCAATCTTAAGATGGCACAATAATATGTTATTACCATTTTTATTTTTACATTCTTTGTGTATTTGTATATGTAAAAATAGTGAAATGCAGTTCAAAGTAATTTATCAATTTTATGTGTCAGAAAAATTTCATCAAAGTCAATTTTGTTTCTGTAAATTTCTTTTTCAATACACAGTAAATGCCAAAGTTTGCTATAAATTTTGTAAGACTTCAACAAGCAGATGTTAGCTGTTATAATCTTTTTTTCTCCTAATTTTGTTTTAATGATTTTGAATATTAAGCCTTTTATTTTGAATTAACATTTTTGTCTGCATTGAATATAATTCTCACTCATAATTACAAAACCATTTTAAGCATATTGTGTTTTTTTTATTCAATTATACTTATGGGAATAATACAACAGTAGTAAATTACACAATTTTTTGTGAATGAAATTTTTGTGATTACTGTTTCACCTTCATTTCTGACTTTGATTAAAGCTGAATATCTATTGATATGCTTGTGATTTGTAAGGACAAGTTTTTTTTTTTGTGATTGTATAGAACTGGTGTGGTATTGCTTGCATCTTATACCGATTATTATATTTCAGTAAAGAAGTAACATTTCATAAGTTTTGTATGGAAGTATCATATTAGAAATAACATATACGAGTAAATGAAAGTTGTAATTACACTTAAGCTCACTGGAGTTCCAACCTTTTACACTGTATAAAGAAACCTCAATAATCATGATATTACTTGTATGCTAGCCATTTGATACTCTAACATTCATAAAGTACTCGTTGTTTTCATGTGTGAGGGATGAAACCTATAACAAGCTCATGGTTATTTACTTTTTGTAAGGCCAGAGTTTGTTTGTTTGTTGTTGTTTTTTTTTGGGGGGGGGGGTCAGACTTTTCAGGAAATCGTTGATTCTCCTCTTCAATTCCTTTAAAGTGCTGGGTGTACTAGTAGTTTGTTTTTTTTGTAATGAAATATTTTGTATACTAATATTTGTTAATGCACACAACATAGTTTAACATAAGCAACTATAAGGAACAAATTTTGACATGAATTTATGCCTGTGATAATAACACTCCTAATCCAGTGTACACCAGAAAATTGGATGTGTTATTTCACAAACATAATAAACACAAAAAAATGCCATAAAAAAAACTGAAAAGTAACATTAACTGATACCTCATATTCATTTTTTTATCCTACAAGTTGTGTATGATATAGTAAAATGTATGGATTATATACACCTGGAAAAAAGTTAAGCACCCCTGTGTTTTTTTCAAGTGATTCAGATTCGACGTTCTTGTGACTG
>NW_013666211.1:109238-114614 GCF_000517525.1 Limulus polyphemus
ATTGCTCAACATCATGAAAATTAAACCTTATTTTCAATAAGCAATCCTGAAAAATATTTGGGGGTGCTTAACTTTTTTCCAGGTGTATATTAACCTACCAGCAATGTGGAGTTATATTCTTGCTAAAACACAGAAGTATGATTTGTTAAAGAATATTTTATTTTTAAATGGTACATGAAAATATGCTTTTGTTACAGTAGGGAATAAAAAGATCACCAAAAATACACAATATAGATTTGAAATTCCAAATAATTTTATTGCTGACTTTTCTTGTTAATACAATTTCTAAAAGTGGAGTTATTTGCTCCTTAAATAATAGTACTGATAAAGGAGTAAAAACATTTGTTTTAAAAAATGCCTAATATAGCTGATGTCAGAGTAAAAAATTTACAAGATTTCTCCATGTATAAAAAAAAATGTTTTATTCAAAAAAACTTGGTTACATTTCAGACTTAGGTTGTTCTGAGTACAACTATTACTTTATATATACATACACTATAAGACCACACAAAACTTGAAATATTGTCAGTCAAGAAAATGTTTGCTGCAAAGAAATTTATGTTAAAATCTGAAGGCCAGTTTAATAATACTTTTAAATACAACAGGTTGTTAAAAGTGCACATCACTATGCTTTACAGAGCTATATTGAAAATTATATTAAGAGGAACATTATTCCAATTATTATAAACATAAACTATCTTAATGGTACAACAATATATTTTCAGAATTATGCAAAATATAAATTACATTAGTTAATTAGACAAGAGGGTTAATACACCAGTGTAAAATATCAAAATACTTGGCATTTACATAAAGTTGTTAGTTTTGTTGTCTATACCACTGTTCATTTCTTTTATTACTAGTGCTTCTTTATGTCTAGTGTTAGTGCTGGTCTCATGTAATAAGAGTTGTGATTGGGCCATTTAGTTACTTCGTGATATTTCCAAGTCAAGTCTCTTCAAAGCTTTAAGGCCTCCTTGAAGCTCAATAGACTCACCAACCTTCTTATGTCAAATTTCTTGCTCATATCTTGACACCCTTATTATACAACAATGAAGCATTTGTTTCATTTTTTTAATTCTGAAGATCCTGATATTGATCAAAAAGACACAACAGTTTATGTAATATCAAGCTTCATTAAATTTCCAGTGAATGAATTCCTCAATATAATGTTACAGAAATGACAAATCAATGTAAACATTATTTGACTCATCAAAAAAGTTATTAATGCTTTAATTGAAATTTGCAAATTTCTCTTCAAAATCCAATTTGTTGGATCTCTAATGGGTTTAATCTTTTTTCTTCCATTATTTTCTATCTTTTTATGGAAACTTTGAAAGAAAAAACTTTACATGCAATACAAAAAAAAACCCAGAATTTTGCTTTGATGTGTGGATAATATTTTTATAATTTGGCTATATGCAAGAGTAGAACCAGATTTATTTCATAGGTACCTCAACAACATGCAGTCCTCAATTCAATTTTCCAGAGATGATGAAATAAATGGAAAAGTTACCTTCTTAGATATTCTCATCCTAAAACAAATGATTCATTATACAAGTACACATGAAGAAAACAAACACCAACAGGTACCTATATTTTACAATGAATAACCCTTGTTACACCAAACTTATAATAGTCAGACGTTTAGCACAATAAACAGAAAATTAACTTCTCAAGACCAATAGAAGGAGTTTCATGAATTGCAAAATATCTTCAGGAGCAACGGAGACACATGAAACATCTCATTTCAAAAGCAATGAATCTCAAATAAAATTTTTACAGAAAACAAACATGGCACACCATCATCAAATGCAACAATAAAATATATATCTTTACATTATTGAAACAGAAGAAAATCTCCAACGAATCTTTGGAAAAATTCAAGAACACAGCAGAATTCAAGTCTAAACCAACATTAAGAGACATTTTAGTGAAAATGAAAGAATAGAAGTAATTTACAGTTTCCCATGTCACTTTAGGAAGAATATCATGTAAACAGGATAAACATTAAAACAATGCATGAAGTGGCTAACATAAAAATACAGCTGTTGAATCTCATACTTGGGAATGTCGCCAAGAAATGGAATGGACCGAATCACAAGTCTTGAAGCATGAGATTAATTCCAACACCAGCTATTAAAAAGAAGCACTGGAATTAATATGGAACAGGAATGCCACAATATCCATCCACTCTAACTTGATGTACAAAGTGGCAATTTGATACATCTTACATTTTGATGAAATTAATTAATTACTTTAATTTAAATTGAGTATTTCTGAAAACTTATCTTAAACGTTGTAACATTAGGATTGTTTATAATCATTACTGGAATAAAGTTTCTCTTAATAGTAAATAATTCAAGACATTGTCTTTGCAATGTACAATTTTCAAACTCAATATTATTTTCTTAAGTAACAACATTCCAAGTCATGTGTCACCTATCTTTGATTTTATAGTGTACATATAGTTTAATTAAGAATTGTAATCGGAATGACCAAAACCTAATGCCGGTTGCTGCAATGAAACTGAAAACCGTTTTTAGATATGCATGACCTGTAAGGACTTTAAAATGTGTGTGTGAAAATCACATGTACATCTAAGTTCAAATCAGGTATAAAATAGCATATTTTATTTTATACAGTAATTGAACAGTGAACAAACCAAAGAAGTAAGGCATATTTGTTAGATAAATTCATTAATGTCATAAAAACTGCATTTGTTACATAAGAAAAACCAGTCAGTGCTACATTTCAGACTGTTGTGATTAATTTTTTTGTTAAATGGTGAATAATCTTTTATCTTATACTCTTCATTTAAGCTAAGGTTTAATGAATTCATTTTATCCAAAAATGGTGAATCTTTGTATAATAAACAAACTTTAAAGACAAAAATAAACAGCATTCTTCTTTAGACGCACGATAATATTAGCTTATACATAAGAAAACATATGTAGGTTCTTAAACATAGGAAATTGTCTGAGGGTAAATATCTTCCCTCATATCAGATATTCACTTCACCCACTAAACTTTTCAACATATAATTTTTTACTTTGTGTAAGAATAAAAATTCTAAGATCATACGAAGCTTGGACTCTTTAAGAAGTGGTCAGAATTTTATTATGTTATGGAAATTAATCTCAAACTTTTATTTCATTATTTTTAATACGTATCAGAAACTTGTCAGGTTTTATATTTCTTAGAATTACTTAACTCATATATATAGTTATATTATTTTTAAAAACATACTGATATACAAAACCAGGACTAAAACAAATTCATTCTGTTTCAACATTTCAGAAACTACACTAGTTGCAAGGGCTAAGACTAATGTATAACAACATACTTTTACTGAAATAAACATGATTTTTTAGTAAAAAACAACCACAGAAAACCAAACAGAATAAAACATTTATTTAACACTTTCAAGTTACATGTTCAAATAACATATAGTACTAGATTTGTTACAGACTTTGCCTTCTTAATGCAAAACAGTGGAAAAAAAATTTTCAATTAAATAATAATGCAGCTTCAAAACAGTTAATATGTATTACCTTAAATATGCACAGTGTACAGTTTCAAAACATATTTCAGAAAAATTTTGCATTAAATTGTTAGCTTTTACTCACTACATTTTAGGCTATGTAATCAAAATTGAAATAATGTACCTCAGAGTTACAGCAGTGTTTATATTATACATATTAAGCCTTCATTGCTGCTTTTACTTGAGCTTGTTGAAATTGTTGCTGAATTTTGTTAATTGCTTCTCTTTGAGCATCTTGCTTCTTCTCAAGTTCAGCAAGTGTAGAATCATGTCTTTTCCTGTTGAAGTAAAAAAAGTATGAATTAATTAGTATACTAAAAACAATATACTTTCCTGTCTTGTTGTCGATTGTGAGAAGTTATGTAGAATGTGAAGTTGTAGTATTTAAATTCCATTTCTTTTCAAGTCAAAAAATAATTACAGTAAAATTATGTTCCAATCACTGCCTGACAAGCTCTGGATTGAGTAAAATGTGTTGTCAGCAATAGATACAGCAAACATAGTGTGGTTAGAATACTATTATTATACACTCTTCTAATTCTTGAAAATCTCTAATGTGTGATAGAGGATGTTATTTACATTTGTAAATCTTGTCTGTACATTACCGTGTCGTGTGCCATTCCACAACATCAGTGTCCAGTCTGACCAAGGGTTGTGATTTTCTTATGATTACCCTGGATCTCATTGTAGCTTTTAAACTGTTATTAAGTTTAGATTAAAAGTTGACTTGAACACAAGCCAAAGATCAAATCGAAGAGAGTTGTAGTATACAAATACTACATATTTCACTTTTCTATATCATATATATTGCACAATCTCAAAATCTGTGAATTTTTTAAAGTTCTAATCTGAAGCATCCTAAATCCAGTTGAGGTCATGCTAAATTAAGCATGAGATGTTACATTCTGCAGACTGTCTGGTTGAGGAACTTATCTCCTGTTTCATGGGATAATTACAATATATTATAGTTCATCTCATGTGTAGCGGACTACATTACAGCTGCCACATGGAGCAGATATCTCCAGTGTCCAGTGTTTGAATGGTCATTTACTGCAGAGGGGATGTGTACTGTGATTCAATTTTGGTGTTCTTGGAAGAGATTCCAAGGTTTGGAAAGAAAGCTAGGTTCTAAGAGAGCCAAGATTTGCTGTAAAAGTCCTGTCTTTGTTTTACTGCATTCTGATAATATGCCCTTGAGAGTTTCTTTTCTCTGTAAATGCTAATATTCAGTTGTTTTAATTTTCACTCTCATTATCTCATATGCAATCTTACTCAGCCATTATCAGCTTCTGCTTTTATTTGAAATATTTTACTTTACATTGATTTTAACTCTGTCATTTCTTCTATAACAAATCACTATATGTCCTAACACATATTAGATACTTGAACTTCTAATGCTTGTGGAAATCAAGTACCAGTGTGATAAGTTCAACCTAAAGATTGCTACAAATTTAATATGATCTACAAAGTGTACAAACACATATTTATTGCAAAATAACTTTTAATATTTATTATGTTAAATAAAAGTTTGTCCATATACTTTGACTTTAATAATACAGTTCAGTTTCAGTGAAGTTACTTGTTTTTAATATATCATTATATAAACTTTTCATGTTTGTATGTTGTTATGAAACTGTGAATCTCTCTGTTCCATAAACAATGGTTCTGAATATGTATATAAATACACACATACATACATGAATATATATATATATATATATATATATATATATACTACTACTACTAGTAAGTAGTTGTACTACTACTTAACGTTAAGTTAACGTAACGTAACGTAAGTAAAGTAAAGTTTAAGGTTTAAAGGTTTAAAAACT
>NW_013666211.1:114832-121522 GCF_000517525.1 Limulus polyphemus
TATAGTAACTAGTAGAATTACTCTCTTCGTTCCTAACTAACTAATAGGTTCGTACGTAATATAGTATAATAATAACTACAACACTACATACATAGTATATATATATATATATATATATATATATATATATACACACCTTGAAAGATTGTTGCACTTACTAGTTACAGACGTAATGAAAATGTTGGTTTAAAAATCTAAAGAAACAATAAAAAACTAAAAAGACATCAAGTATATTAGAACAGGTCTCAAAGATTGTGCTAAATTAGTAATAAGCACAGTTGCTTACAGTTCATTTGTAATATACTCTATTCTCTTGGCAACATTTTGTTGTGCTTCTTCAAGATCTTGTTTAACCAACACAGGTCCCATTAACTTGTAGACATCTGCACTTGGTTCAAGAAGGTCCATCTCCTATAGTAATGCATATTAACATAAAATTAGTCAAATTTATTGAATAATACTTGAAGTACAAAACTCATTGTCACTGAGATTGAACTAAACAAACAAGCAAAATTAAAACATTGTCACAAAATAAGATGGCAATACAGAAACAAACAATGTGTTAAAAACTGGGGGAAAGGGGGGTGATTAAAACATTATTGAAATCTCTATATAGCTGAAATTAAATTTTTAAAGTTTTCAAAGATATTACAGTAAAACCTGTTCAAGGTTTTTTCTAATTAATATGTCAAATGCTAGTTGTCAATGCTAGAACTGCCTAAAAATATTATTTTGACAAAAATTACAAAAAAAAACTGTTATATACTCAAAAGTCAAAGGAATTATGTCCAGTTGCAAGATGGCTTGCTATCAAAATAAAGGAGCAAGCAGATGTGAAAAGATTTACCATAAGGAAAGCACCAACATATTTGGATTACAATTTACACAGCTCAGTAATTGTAAATCCTTTCTGGAAATTAATGTCTTTTTTTGTGTTTCAAATAAATACTCCATCTATGACATTTCTTTATCTTTTAAGAAATATTTTTTTTTCAACTATAAAATATGCATTCAATTAACTAAAAAAATCATGCAGGTCTATGTCCTAAAATTCTAGTGTGTTTTAAAATATTTTATCTGTGAAATTTTTTTAATGCAATAAAGTTTATCAACTTAAAATAAAAAGTTGTTTGAAAATGTTTAAGTACCCTCAGAGGAGCATTATCTCATTTAAGATATGTACTTCATAACATTGATTATAAATAAGAAAAATAATAAATATAACAGCAAAAAAATAATTCATAAAGACATCCAAATCTTGCAGCAAACTAATACTGTTTTAGGTGATCAAGCAAGTGGATACTTTTAGTCCCTCTTCATTGTACATAGTGTGTAAACTTAACAAAACATGCCACTTTCACTTGTTAAAGTTAGAGGAGAATAAGATTATCATGGGTATAGTATTATTCATTAGTTTGTACACAACATTATCAAATGCTGCGTGAGCCAACAATTTGCTAGGTAATTTGAATCAGCATAATGCCAATTTCACACATTTCTAATTCTCTGTCCTGTTGCCTGCTTATTTGTCATTTCACATTAGGCCAAAATAAAAAATTTCTATGTCTATGGTAACACTGCTAGGAAATTTAGGGTGGATATGTAAAATTTTTAATTTTTTTATCCAACTTTACTACACTGCACTGTACACCATTATCAAAATACAGAATGTTTTTCATGTATTCTGTCAAATATAAAATTGTGTTACTTTTAGAATTTTTTTAGGTTCATATCTGTTTTTGTTTTAGTAAATATGCATTTCTTTTTATTTCTTGTAGTATATTTACTTCCCATAAGGTCTGTGGAATATAATCTGAAGTCCTTGTTTCTCAAGCACAAATACTCAGATAGACTCTATTGAAATACACAGGGGAAATAGTAATTGTAGTCGACTTATATGCACCACACCAAATCTTCCTCTTAATAATATTTTATAGTTCTTTATAGAATTACATTCATTAACATACAGCATATATATGTCAATATGTTTTTAATACAAACAACCAAAATTCAAGTTAATGAAATAATAATTTTCACATTAACTAAATGAAATTAATAATATAAAGATTTTAAGAAGTTTTTTTTTCTGTAATATATGTGTTTTGAGCTTCTGAACTCTTTAAGTTGCAGTGAAAGAAAGTTGTTTTTATGTATACACAATTATATAATTTTAATACATTAATATCACCATTATATGCAAAATTAAATAAATGCCAATTAACTATAATTTGATTACTTGACAGATGAAACAATCAAAAACAGTAATAATTGTATACACTAACTGATTATTTCTATGACAATCAATTTCATTGTAATTTCAACTGATCAATTATTTTGTGAAATTAATTGATGTAATCAATGCTTATAGGTAATAGATTATATTAATTAATCACGTTAATTGACAGGCTCTGAGTTGGTATTAAAATAATAGGCATTAGCACTTTGCTATACCAAATAAATAGAAACTCTACATGCTAGACATATTTAAGCTCAGGGTATTCATGAGTTAAAATAATCAAATATATACAAACCTCTGTTCATGAGATAGAATATTTCTGTCTAAGAAATGTTTAAGATAATCCAAATATCTAAATAAACATTATTATAGTAATTTTGGTATTTATTGTGCTGCTAGATATAGTGTTTAACTAAATAGGGGACTTCTAAATGGATATATTACAGAAATGAAGTACTGCATTAGTAAGTACAAGTTAAGCCTACTTCGTTCTTTCTAACAGTCTGCTATGTTAAAAAAAATCATTTTGAAGCCTTTCCATAACACATCAGTTGCACTATTCCCATAATCAAAAATGATACCATGTCAAAATATTTTTACAATAAAGACATCTAAATCTTACAGCAAACTAATGTTTTCCTTTTTTCAACACTGATTGTACAATTGAAGAACCTTACTTCTTTAACAATATTATTCTCATTCAGTTGACCTTCCAGCTGCTGTCTCAAGGAATATGTCTTCTGAAAATCTGAAATGAATATATCCTTCTTATTTAAAGATTAATGCATATTACACTGATCAGATACATAACAATGTGATGCACATACAATCATTACATATTATTAAATTAGATAATTCACTTAGAAGCATATCTGAGGAGGGAAAAAAGCAACAACAGAAGAATGAAATAAATATCAAACCTATAAAAAAAAAGGAAACTTTACATAACACTAAGTCAAATTTCAGCATATTATGTGCAATGCATTAAAATGTTAATATACGAACAGTTAAGAAGATACAAGGCCATTTGGGCCCAGTATTGGCAAATTAACAATTTTATCACTAGATCTAGCAGCTTTTGGGTTTCTCAAGTGACAAAAGTTTATCATAGTGACGAGCAACATTCACTACAATAAGTAAATTCAGAGAGAGAGAAAAAAAATTTAACAACTGTATAATCATAAAATCTCTCACAAACAGCTTAAAAGTGTTAGAATAATCCAGATTCTTCTTATATAGTGTTGCATGCAACACTGATGTTATTATGTCTACACAAGATGAAAAGTGAGACAGTGAACAACACCTGTTAACTGTATACATTGTAACTGCTTGTACGCAGTTACACAAGGTATCATACAAAATGTGGTAGTGTTTTGATTTCATATTTTTAAGTAATTTTTGTAATTATCTAAAACAGATATGTAAAAAGACAAAGCACTATACACTTAGTGATTCTGAGAAGAGTTGCAGTCAAATGAGCAATTTAAGGGTGGCTAAAACTATATGAAAAACTTGTTAGAATGTGATTTACAGTCTAGAAATATCTCTAGTGTTTAGTAAATTAGTGAATATAGAAATATCATAATTTATTCTTTCAAAAGTGCCTCCTCAGTGTAAGGAAAATTTTCCGTTATTTATATATTAAATGTATATAGAATAATTTTTTTTTATTATCAATTGTACACTATAGAAATTTTGCTTAGTGACACTTTTGATGCCTGTAAAATGGCTAAATAGGACATTTAGTGACTTTTCAAGGTATCTCTAGCAATTTCCTGCTTTGTGGAGTTGGTAACACTGATTGAGTCATTAAAATTAAACTTTCTATAAACAGAATTGAGTATTTAATTTGTTCCTTTCATTATAGCTAAACATTCAGCATGAGTTTTAAAGAGGTACCAACAGTAACATCTAAAACTTCTTTCCCCACAACCCAGAAATAGTCATTTCCAAGTGCATGACTTTACACTCTCAATATTAAAACTCATCTTTCACACACTGACCCAGTGTTAAAGTCCTTTTAGGTGATCCAATTAATTACTGTAAAGTAACCATAAAGTACCAAAAATACATGTGCAATCAGGTCAAATATTCTTGGCCACAACTACATTGTAATTTCACTTGCAGAAACTGTCAAAATGGATTATTGCAATGAAGATTAAGCCATTTTATCAATTCATCACAGTATATGTATGTTCTTAAGCTTTTTGCTAATATTTTGTTATCCAATAAGTTTATTAGTGTGTATTTTCATTACCTGTTTTATATATATATAAAAAAACAAGAGTTAAAGCATATTTGTTCAAATTATATATGGTTAATTTGTGGTACTTCATGGTGATTAGTAAAATTCCTTACAAATAATCAGAGAATTCTCAATAGAACATTTTGTTTTTTATAGTGGTTTATTATCACTACCATATTTAAAAAACTACTACCCAAGAAGTCCATCAAATCATTAAGGGAAATAATTAAAAACACAGGTTTTAAACAGATCCCTGAGGGTCACTAGCCACATTTTCACATTTACTTTCAAACTAGCATAAAATTTATGCTTATACTCCATTTTTTCTTTAATCTCTTATAATCTTGAGATTATAAATGAACATTACACATTTATGTTTGTAGAGAAAGAAAACCAATGATATTCCCTTCATTCCTGTTATACAAAAATTAAGACACATGTAGTTGTACACATATTTAACTGAATGCTTCACTTTATGAAACCAGTTTTTAATTGTTTTTCTTTTTGTTTAACAGTACAATTCATAATCCTAGTTTCACTCAATTTTTCCTGCCCATAACTACAGTCCAGGAGCACCATTATTTGAACTGGGAAATCTCCTATATGTACTTTTATTTTAAATTACTTTTCATGAGAACTTTAACTAATACATTAAAGCCTTTACAAAGTGGGTTCGTAAATTAAAATGTACAATAAAACAGCTTACACTAATTCATAATTTCCATGCGTTTCTGCTTAGGTCCTAAGTTCATGTCCAATATAAATGTTAATGAAAATTGAAATTAAATTATTTAAACGTAACTGTATGAGTTAAGATTTAACTTTAAGCCTCGATAGACCAACAGGCCCTTTGTTGTTTCTTAAATGTTATGTTATTACTAATACTAACAACATACTGAAATTTATAAAAGAAAATGAAATACGGCGACGTTAACGCTCTGTTTCAAGTGTTTGGTACGGTGATACTGATAATGGTATTGATAGGCCTACATTACTATACAAATGTTTGGCCTCAACTAAAAATGTTGTTTTACAGAAAAACGCAGCTCATTTCAGAACATTCTTTATTTTATCAAATGTTTGTTATCTTTAATGTTTTACTTGCCTTTTTGGAGTAATTTATATTTTTCCAACTCCTGTGAAAGCCTTTTCTGCAAACCTTCGTAGGCCGCCATTTTGATAGTTTAACAACTAAATTATAGAGCCATCTAGTGTTCTAGTATTTAAATATCAATATCTATTATACAGCCATCTAGTGTTCTAGTATTTAAATATCAATATCTATCAAATTTATTAGTATTAGTTTTTGTTTGTTTGAAGTTTAGCACAAAGCTACACAATGGGCTATCTGTACTCTGCCCACTACGGGTATCGAATCCAGGTTTCTAGCGTTGTAAGTCCGCAGACATACCGCTGTGCCACTGGGGGCATTAGTATTAGTAGAAAATAGTGAAGTTTCTTTTCGGATATTTGCGCAAAACTACTCAAGAGCTATCTGCGCTAGTCGTCCCTAAATTTGAACCGATAGACAAGAGGGAAGGCAGCTAGCCAACAGTAGCACCAGATCTTTTTGGGTTACCTTTGTCTGATAGAATAATGAGATGTGACCTTTATTTTATTTAAACCTGACAGGGAATTAGTTTGAAGGAAGAGAACGCAATAAGAAGAATTACGGGGTCTTTCCAACTGAGGTTTTCATGAACAGTCGTTACCCTTCGCCGCGCAAGTGTGTTTAATTTTGGACTACAAGGGAAATGTTAGTCGAAATTCAGCTGGAGTGTGTTTTACTTGAATGAAAGGGATTGGTGAGAGGATAACCGTGAAGGAGGTCAGTACAGGCCTGTAGTTCTTAATTTCTAGGTGTCTTCTCGATTGACAGAGGGGTTACCGTAGGTATGAGACCGAAACAAACCAGTTCAACGAGTATTTTTCAGAACGATTTAAATAGTTGGATTAATCATACCAACATAGGTATTTTAGAGAGATAGAAGAGAAAGATAGATAGTGATATATATTGTTGCGTCAGCGAGGTCACGTGACTAGTATCACGCCACCTATTTCTAGAAATATCCTGCTCCTTCATGAATGCCCTAGCGTTTACTAGATATGTGTTAGTCTTGTATATATAAGACGGTCACAACGTGACGGGCAGTGAGTAATTGAACTGCAGTCAGGGAGTGTGTAATTGAACTGAGTATTCTTGAAGTTG